>NW_022475056.1:0-182836 GCF_009193445.1 Aspergillus pseudotamarii | reverse complement strand
TTTTAAAAAAAAAAAAAAAGGGAAAAGAATTAGCGTTGAGAGCACATTCTCGTGGTATTGACTAGTTTCGGATATGCTTACTTGCATTTTACTTTTGAGTTACTTTTTTAATTTTCACTTTCTGAATGATTCCCTGCATGTTTTGTTCCTATTTGTCGGTAGTCTGTAGATAGAAGAGAGCAACCAATCTCTACAATTTAGGTCCTGCATTGATTTTAAGTTGAGTTGTCGATGATCTTCATCTTAACTATGGCGTGCTCGATATAGACCTAGACCTAGATCTAGATCTTAATAATCGTCAACAGTCCATAGTATGGACACAATAGTTCCAGTCCTCATATCGAGAGGTATACCGTCACCTGTAAACTTACTTCGTAACTTTCTGAGCGTCTGTGCGCCACAAGGGTATGCCTATCAATCGAACATGGTCGTCATAAATCGTGTTAGGGTGATACTATACCCCATTTGTATCTACGGTGGCACTGAAGCGTGTCTTCTTCATATTGTCCTAAGTTTTAGCTTTTCTTTTCGGCCTCTTCTCTATTCCCTCTCTGTTCTTCCTTTCTTCTCTCTTGCTCACTCGGTGAGAAAGGATGAATGTCTGGAATCTGACAGATAGTTCTGAATTCTTTCTCTCATTGAGTAGGGGTGGAGTTGCCAAGCACGCACATATATATATAGATATATATATATATATGTACATTATGAAGCAGATCGCAGAGAGCACTTAACCCTAACTTATATTCTCTATACTAACACCATTTCACCACAAACAAGGCACCTCACCCAATTCTACTCTGAGAAAACTAGCAATGGATATCATCTATCCTCGACCTGAGAATGTGTACCAGGCTACGAAATAGCAATTATACTGACTGCAGGCAGCCATCTTACCAGCGACAGTCTCTTCAATCATGATTTCAAACTCTTATCAGGGTATCTTGTCTCTAGCCCTTGTCATTATGGATAGTGCGAGGCACCGTTAAATATTGGACCTCCCGGGGGTGGTAACGTGTTGTATTGATTTCGTTGTGAGAGTTATTTTATGTTCTGGTGTTTCTTTTTGAGCCAAGGAACTCTTGAGTGTAAGTATACAAGGGTAACTAGAGATCAACTCTTCGCCATGTGGTGATGTTGGGTCGATGCATCAGCTGGAAGAATTATTATATCAGGGATATTTCACGCGGGGGAAATGAATTATATTCTGCACAGAATCCATATGGACTCCCTCCTCCCGTTAGGTCTGGGGTAAGATAAATCAATGCGGAGAGGTGGAGAGTTCGTCCAATGGGTGCGATGCAAGCGTTCGGCATTCGTACCGCACCTCCGCATTTCACCCCTCCTTTGGCCCTCGGATATCTCGGCGTAGCGACTAGTATATCTTCTCTTGTCTTCTTACGATTGTCAATTAAGATCCCTAAGCATTTTCATTCTCTCTCAAGAGCCATCATATAACTATATTCAACATGACAAGGCAGTTGACTTCCGGTGCTCGGTTGCAGGGCAAGGTTGCTATTGTTACTGGTACGCTGCTCCTATCCTATACTTCGTGGCGTGGGATGCATATCGCTAATGATGAATCAGGTGGTGGTTCGGGCTTTGGTGCTGCGATTGCCCGTCGATTCGGCGAGGAGGGGGCTAAGGTAATTATCACCGATATCAATGCAGAGGGGGGACAGAAAGTCGCCGCTCAGAATCCGGAGAGTCTGGTCTTTCAGCAGATGGATGTCACCAAGGCTGAGGATTGGACGACCGTTATGGATCTGGCTTTTTCAAAATTCGGAAGACTGGATATCTTAGTCAACAATGCTGGGATAACTTATCGGAACAAGGTATATATGGATCGAAACTGGAATTATCGCTGAGGCGTGTCCGCTGATTCGCAGTAGCCAACGGCCGAAGTCACCGAAGAGGAATGGGAGCGTGTCTTCAACGTGAACGTTAAAGGAATCTTCCTCGGCTCTCAGGCCTTAGTGACTCGTTTAATGGAACAGGGCCAGGGCGGTTCGATGATCAATATTTCGTCTACTGGTGCGTCGCGGCCGCGGCCGGGGTTGGTCTGGTACAATGCCTCTAAGGGAGCGGTGTCGAATGTAAGATCTCCTTTGGACTCCGTGGACTTCTGCGCGAGTCTGGTAGTTGGCTAACCCGAGCAGGCTACGAAAGGTCTCGCAGCTGAGTATGGTCCTCACAATATCCGCGTCAATACCGTTAGCCCCCTTCTATCAGGAACCGGCCTGTTTTCCATGTTTACCGGCATGCCTGATACGCCTGAGAACCGCGAGAAGTTTATCGGGAATGTGCCGCTGGGCCGTTTGACAGATCCTGATGATGTTGCAAACATGTGTCTATACTTAGCTAGCGATGAGGGCAGTTTCATAAACGGAGCAGAGATGATTGTCGATGGAGGGAAGTGCATCTAGTTACTACCTCCGTCCCCTCTTGGTATCTCACTGAATAATTATTCCTGGGCATTCAAGCCAAGCAATACATGTTGAAAGGTGTAACAAGCAAGGATTTCGGGAGGTGCTATACGCTGTGTCAATGTCAGAGCATACATCGGCGCCAAAATACGGCACGTACACAATTTCACGACCATGCAGAAGGATCAAAAAGTGATAGATCCTCCTCTAAGAGTCCCATCATATGTTGATTTCCCGAGAACCAGCTGCCCAATGTAGTCGGGGGCATAGTGCTATGGAATCCTTGGCCTTCGGTTCCTTCGCTCAAGCCTTGGGGGATAGGTCCTGGCACAGGAACAGAACCATTCCATCGGACATCACCGGCTTCGGGCTGTGTAGGCGCTAAGCCAAGAGCACTCAGATAAACATCAAATTCTTGGCCCACGGACGCCAGATCTTCGTTCTCTTGCGTCTGGCCCTGCGCTTTTGCCTCGACATATAGTCTCGCAACATTGCTGAGGACCTGGCAGAGCCGGTGCATTTTTGCAATAGCCTCCGACAATGAACAGTTGGGCTGGAGCGAATTGACAAAATCTTCCAGACGAATCAGGTCTGAATAGGACGAAGACTCAATAATATGGCAAAACAGAACGATGAACGGCACAAATGGCGAGTACATGATCGTCCTGTTTATATGATTAGCTATTCGCAATGGCCCTAAAACTAAAGTGATATGTTCCACTCATACCAGTGTAGGTACGAACACTTGATGTCGTTACTTCTGTTACCTTCCTCCATCATCGTCATGCAACTTTGGTGTAGTTCCAGTGTCACTCGTGCTGTCTCAATACATTCGTCTATGAAGGCACTCCGACTATCCACAGCTGCAGGGATAGCTCTGTATATTAGAGTCAACACAGACAGGCGGCAGACTTCATCCGACTTGAGGTAAATCTCGTCAAGTGCAGAGAGGTTCGAGAATTTCGTGCTGGCCTTCTGCCTAGTTTCAGCCTTGTACCAATACAACATAATAGTATAGTCCACTTTGGGAAGCATACCTTGATTGGCTCTTCAACGTTCGTTTGCATCTCTGCTGCTAATTGACGGGCGTATGACGCCCTTTCATTTGCAGGTTTACGCAGGGCTGTAGGGCTGTAGAGCATCTCATACACCTTACCTTGGATTTTAGCTAAATTAATCCATAGCGGATAGATAGTTCTCCACGGCTCGAGGCCGCCATGAAGTTCAATTGTTGTTGGCACAGATATGTCATAATCCTGTATAGATGATGCGCGGCCTAGCCGCAGCGAAAGGGCTTTCTCAGTGACATAAACTGACCAAAATAAACAGCGCTTATTTTGCTTCACGGAGTGACTGTCGTTCTCCATTGATGAAGCTCGATGATAACCAAGCGTCTGGCACAGCCGAAATGCGGTTGACGTCAACGCCAGAGCCAAGGATGGTTTCGAGATTTCAATTGCGTGAATAGCCTAGATGATCAGTATCTCTAACAGAGCATCTATAATGCGCCAACTTACTCCCATGGTAAGCGCTTCTATTGACTCCATTGTTGCAGGCATCAAAAGATTCAGGTTCGCTAGACCTGTCTCAAGGTTAACACGACAAAGTTCGTGATATTTATCATAGATCTCTCGCTTTGTGGTGTCACTTTCTGAGAAGCTAATTTCACTAAAAAGATATACCAAGCAGGCATTCACCACGATGAACGTAGCGTCAGAGTACTCCTCGGTGGCAAAGTACACCTGGCGGCACTTCTCGAAAAGACTATCCGCTGTTATAAAAGGGAAGAACCCTAGCAAGATAGTTTGTGTAGGTTCTTCTGTTGATAGCCAGTTAGAAAACGACACTCTCTATGGAAGCATACAGCCTAAAGTACCTTTCAATTGGCGCAACAGGGGTAAAACAACCTGTACTGGAGGCATGTTCAGATTCCGCAATCCTGATCTCGGTATAGCCTTTTGGTTAGGGAAGCGAACGTCTCGTGAGGAAGGATGAGCCTGATAATCCTGCATGTTGACAAGCTGCTTGAGCGTCGATAGGGCAGTGTTGATCGTTGGACTGGAGAGCTGCAGCGCGCTGCGTGAGACTGCTGTCTCCAGAAACTGACTCGCATAAGCCGAATGGGCTGCAAGAGACGAATTGCCCTCGAAGGCCGGGCCAGACTCGTGTTGGTCTAGCGTGGCGTTGATATCAGATGCAAGTCCAGAAGCAGACGGGGTCATCTGTCTTGAATCTGGAGTTGCATGGAAGCAAGTCTCGGCAGGAGTACTAGAGGTAATAGTGGACTTCACGTCCCGAAGGACTTGTTCTATGCTGGACAGGCGATCTTCGATCAAGTCAATTTTCTTTTCACTGGGGAAGTCAGAATGGCTCCACTTTCGACTGCGTGGGACACGCCTACTATTGATCGGAGATTAGGACTCGTCTCCGTGGCTCACGAGGCTTTTGGCCTGCGCCTGTGGTGCGACAGACAATCTGCGAACTACGGCAATTAGAGCAGGGCGACCGTTTGTCACATCGTATCTAACCGGCATGATTAATTAGTTGGGCCCTAAGCCTAGAAATTTCTACCGTTTGCCGACGCAGTATACCTTCCTAAGCCGACATTGGTCACACTGGACTGTTAGTCTGATTGTTATGCTAAGTAATGCATACTATGCAAGCGGTCACTCACTGCACGCCGAGGGGGAAGAGACTCCCTGCTATCACTCTCGGGGCCCTCGGGCTCCATTTCTGGGCATCAATTAGTGTGGTATAGCCAAAGGAGGATATTGTATGCGAGTAATACTAATTTCCCACTGGGTAGGGGCTGTTGGAAGAATGTCATGACGGAGATCTGATGGGGAAGTCAAATACCGTTTCGGATTCCGCGGAACCCGAAGGGACCAGAAGGCAACTACAAAACGTACCGGATACTGTCCTGTATCTTTTAATACAGCACAGTTGGTCGGTCTAGCCGACAGTATACTAGAATCTATTTAGTATAAAAACCAATAATATAGAATTAAAGGAGCTATTCATTGACTTGGAAGAAGACGTTGAACGTTGCCATTTCGGGCGGTCTGTCTGCTGCTATCTTTTGGAGTAGGATATCTCAACACAGCCATACTGAAGGCCCCCTTTTTGGCGATGGCCAGACTCATCATTGTATTGTCTATACCAATTTTACGTTCCACGGTATGATGCATGCAGATTGTCTAGTATCCTGAATGTTTTTCTGCCTTCTTCCCCTCTGCTCAAGCAGTAATTTTATTACCAGAGGTAAGCAGTTTTACATCACGTCATAAAATCTATCTCATCAGTAATCGTCATACATAAGCCCAGACAGCAACGACGTCTAGCGACTTAAAACAAGATCTAGATTGCTGGGCGACGCGAGTCATCCACATATGCCAAGTCTAGACAGACTACATCTGAGGTCTTGATTCCTGGTTCCGTATCGTCCCATTGACTCTAAGCAACGAAGCATAGCCTGAAAGGGTTCGAAGCGCACGAGCAGCAGATGCGTAATCAGGATATTTATCGATTAAGATCCACAAATCTCACTTTTTAATACCGATGACGGCCAGATTCCTTGGACTTACGCTATAATCGAACACGGGCTCAACCCAGCAGTCTTTGACACCGTCGTGTTCACGCAGGAATTGCCATCGGTCAACCACGATAACGGCTTCAACCAAAGAGGAACTATAGGCCATCAAGCTCCACACGATGCCGAGGTACTTCCTCGTGTGCCAGTACTTTTCCACGTAGTCATTTAGCTCTTCTTCGGTGATATCGGCCATGCCTGCTTTCACCTTCTCGCCGTTATGAGGATCCCGGCTAAGCTTCACCACGGCAGCACGAGCATATGCAGGAAAGGAAGCAAAAGCGGACTTTCGCAAGGAGCCGACAATGAGGGGGTTTCCCGCTTCACTGGAATCCAAAGACTCTGCACCGTACAATTCTTTCGGGATGGAAGGCTTTGCCACAACTCCACGGTCTACCAGGACTTTCTGGAGGAGAGACCGATAGAAGTGCCGGGTGAAGAAATTCTCGCTGTCTTCCCTGCCCCAGTTATAGGGTGCCTGAACAGCCATTGACCTTGCGGTAATGTTCAGCTTCACACCTCTTCCGCTGTCATGTTCGTAGTCTTCCAGACGTTTCGACATTGGAAAGCCGTGCGGATCATACGCGACGGCATCCTTCGTCAGGCGAGGGTGCATGGTTCGAAGGATAGGAAGTTTGTATGTAGCAGGGCCGAGTCTTTCGGTCATCAGGTTATAGCAGCAACCAATCATGGCAATAGCTTTCACGGACGGGTTCAGGACCAAAGACTGAACGCCATGATGAAGCAGATTTCCGCAGGAATGTAAGGAAACAACCATAACCCGGGCATCATTCGGCTTTCCATTGCTTTGCTGCTCGGCGCTCGTTGAGTTCTCGGCGGGCGCAACAGACGGTGGCTCAATCACGTCCTTTATGATAGGCTCCAGGTACCCATTCTTAATATCGTGTTCAATATAATCCATCGTACCTCTGGGCTGATTGGACTCCTGTTTTTTAGCTGCCAAAGCCATCGCTTTCTTATTAGGGTCGTTCTTATGTGGAGCCGAGCCGATCTCATCAGGCGCGATACTAATGTCACGGAAGACGTTTATCATAGCAAAATCCTCCTCGTCCACGTCTCGATTTGCGCTATCATCGGGTGTTACGTTCTCCGCTCCTTCTGATTCACGGGGGAAAGCATTCTGGTCTACCGTCACAGGTCCCTCTGCTTCCTCGCAATCTTTACAGGCGGCCTTCTTATTATATAGTCTAATCATTTTCTTCTCCTTTAGTTTCGCAAAGATATCGAAACCCATCGCGCCATTGATGAATTGATGTTTTCTTTCAATAGCAATGATATGCTGGTTGTATGGAGGGCTAGCAAGGGTCCGCCCAAGATAGCTTTGACCGGACCCAAAATCCACAACGTGGGTTATGTTCTCGCCCCGCTGCTCATCCACAGTTGCGCACAGGGAATCGACATATCTCGAAAAGTGTGCTACCTCATGGTACTTTTTGACATTCATCCCCACTGCAATGTGTCTCGGTATTGTTGGTTTCCCAGGTTGTGGGGGCTGGAAATCTCTACCCAAACTAAGCCGTCGGATCTGCTGGAGGTACTCTAAGAGATCTGTCGGCGGTAAGGGAGCTCCCCTCCATTCCTGTTGTGCCCTCGGGTTGTCTCCATCTGCCGCTAGAACCTTGCTCTGATCTAGGAGGGGCTGGAGATCTTCCCTCAGAAATAAGTCGAGGAGGTCCTGGATATCATGGTGCTCAAAGAACGCTCGCCAATGCTCCGGAAGAAGCGACGTATAGAGATCCGGTTCGCGCGTCAGAAAGTCTAAGATATGCACGCCGCCGCAAAGGTGGCGGAAGATGTCGGATGAGGTAGCGAAGGACAGAAGGGCGTCGACGTAGGCATCGGGATCAGTCCACTCTTCGGTGAGTGGAAGAGTTTTGGGTCGTGGCATGCGTTCGTTCGACCGTCACAGAGTGCGAAAAGGAAAACAGGGAACCAAAAGAATGAAAGAAAGAAAAATGGCGCAACCCAAAAGCGCTAAAGAGAGTATAACGAATAAGAAACGATATATAAAAAGAAAGTCAAAGATGTCACAAGGAATGTTGAAGGCCGCGAAGATCACAGAATTATTCCAGAATTTTTTAATTTTTTACTTTTTTAATTTTTTTCTCTTTTGGTAGAGGGGTAAAAGTTTGAACGAATTCGGTTTAGGCCCGTTGCGAGCTCCACCATCGCGGATCTGCGGAATCCAGAGTATGGGGTATGGAGAGCAGGTGTGGAGGTTCGTTTCTCACCCAACTCGACACTATCGAGAATCCTCCTGACACCAACGGTGGGCTCCTGGACTCCCCTGAATTCTCGATCACTTGCTTGGTTGGATTCTGGTGCATAATGACGAAGCCCACAGTGACAGCAATGGGGGCCGGACTATTGGCGATAGTGGCACATGAGACCTGCTGATCTTTGCTTCTAGGCCAATATTGGTGTGCTGCTATCCTATATTAAACAGCCACTAACATCAAATATCTCTGGGCTAAGAATGGAGCTGCCCGACCGGTTTCGGATCTTAGCACATATAGAGTGAACAAAACTGCGCTGGCAGTTAGCAACGCTCACGATAGGTTATTTCGCTCTGCCATCTCATAAACGTGAGCGTACTGCGCTCACTAAAGAAAGGAGATATCCCAGGTCAGGCAAGGGGTCTCACCACGTATAATATACTCCTCTCTCCTGACCAGTCCATTTACTTTGTTCAATTATTGTCTCCTGCATCCTGCAGGCTCAGCCTCGCGATCTGCGAAATTACAACAGGCACGCAGATGATTCTCTGCCAACGCGTCACACCGTCGAGAGCTTAATTATATCTATGCGGCAATTTATTCCCCTTGCTGTTAAATAAATATAAGCAATAGATTCCTCGGCATAAATTAATGGTCGATATCTGAAAACTGTCACGCGACTCACTCAGCTAGAGCACAAGGCATCTACAGAATTATGGTAAGTAAACATGATGGCTGAGAACGTATTGTTCTGTAGTTTGTCACAGAAGTTCCCAGGCACTTGCTGACCCACCTTATATTCACCTAGATAATAACTTCGAAGACGAAGCAGAGACAGAGGCCCTTAGGCTCCATTCCCGATGTGCTTTTTCAAATCATTATCAATGGAGATATTGGTGCAGTGTTGACACTCTGTTTGATAAACAAGGCAACCTATGAAGCCATCAAATTGCTTGAACCACACATTTGCCGATGGCTAATGCGCAGCCATGGCATCAGCACATTTGACCCTGTGCTCACTCTGAACCCGCGGACGGGTGAACAGAGAACACTAACGGTACACAATCTTTCGGGATTTCTTGAGCGCCAGGACATTGCACACAAGCTGGCGTGCCAGATTATTCCCTCAGTATGGGGTCCCTTCTCAGACGAGGAAAGCCCAAAGATGAACTATCAAGCAGAGAAACGGCTCGTTCAGCGACTAGAGCGAGGGTTGTACGTGCTTTTCCACATGGCCGATATTGCTCGTGACACATACAAAACAAAACAAAAGATAAACCCTCTAGTTCCGGACGTTACTGGGCGCCTATTGGTGCTTACTAGGATGCTGGAAGAGTACCACGACATCCCGCGAAACAAGCGTCGCCTAACGTCCTTCCAAGAGTATGCCAGCCACGCTTATACAGTCTTAAAGTGGGGCTATAGAGAAGTAGATATCGGCAGGAGGCGGCTCAAATTCAGAGGTTACCTTGATGAGCAGACAGAGATCGATTTCCACGCCACACTTCGAATGCTGCGGGAGCTTATAGAGGGAATGCTTCTCCGACATGGCCCCAAAGAGTGGCATCGGGATGCGAGGAATGAATACAGCGTGATCTCATGGTTTCTGCTGAAGCAATCACCACAGTCCCTAGCAAAACTCCTCCTGAGCCCTCAGGATGAGTGCTGTGGTCTGGAGGAGAAAGCTTCTGATTCCGATGTAAGAAAATGTCAATTCTCAGACCCACTCGATAGTTACTGGCAAGCCTGGAAGAATGTCCCAAAACTGGGCTGTCTGACTTGTGACTGCAAGCGACGAGTGAGGAGCTGGAGTGTGAAACCAGCATTGATTGATGAACGAGGCCGACAGTATAACCGCGCTGCGGAGAAGTATTTGAAAGACATGTGGACTCAAAGACACGTTGACCTTCACCAAGTGTTTACGATGGGCTATTTCAACATTGTTTTATAATGACTAGATTAACGACAATTAGTTTCCTATACCAGAATGAAATTATGAACCGAGTCTTAATGGAATGAACAAGTCATCAGAGCTGTAAGCAAGGGGTAGGATGGGGCGCCACCGCCTTCCCATAACACCGCCCCAGTTTACCGCTTCTACCACCGCCTAGCATCCGCCTGCAATGTCCTCGGAGTCCAGAACAAAGTATCATCATTCACAAGCTTCCAGTCCTTCGAGGCTACGGGAATTACCGTTCCATCATTAGTACTTGAAATGATCTTTTCCTAGTAATAATAACGCGATATTATAACCATGGATCACGCCGATCCGTTCCTCCATGTTCAAGCGTCAGTCTCCCTAGCTTTCCCCCTTTGACCAAGTAGCACGAAGAGCTAACCCTTCATAGAGACGTCCTTGCGACGCTGCAAACAACAAGGCCTCTCTTCTCATCGTATCTACGCATCAGGTCTCTCGCTAAATCCCCATCCAATCCCGAACTTCAGCAAGCACGCTCGGAACTAGAGACGACGCTGACCGAACTCACTGCGGACTTGGATGATCTCGTCGAGAGTGTCCGTGCAATCGAACAAGATCCATACCGGTATGGCTTGGAGCTGGAAGAGGTTCAGCGCCGGCGAAAGCTGGTGGAAGATGTCGGTGGAGAGATTGAGCAAATGAGAGAGGAGTTGCAAAAAGCCGTTACTAGTTCTGCGACAACTAGCAGTGCTAGATCGGGTGCGCCCACTGGCAATTCGTCTTCGGGGCTACCCAATCCATCAGACTTTGACAATGTCCTCTCCCCTTCGGCGGATGATAGAGGGGATGATTACTATGCCGCTCTCGAACAGCAACGGCAGGTGGAACTGATGCACGAGCAAGACGAACAGTTAGATGGCGTCTTCCGCACCGTTGGCAACTTGCGACAACAGGCTGACGATATGGGGAGGGAGCTAGAGGAGCAAGCAGTCATGATAGGAGAGGTTGATACATTGGCCGACCGAGTAGGGGGCAAGTTACAGAGTGGAGTGTCAAAGATTAAATATATCGTGAGAAAGAACGAAGGTAAGTATTACTTTATTGTTTCGTCGCACCATCCCACCCCTTATTATTTGCTTTTGATATCAAGGCTAACTGAATATTACACAGATACAATGTCCTCGTTTTGCATCGCCGTTCTCATTTTCGTGCTTGTCCTATTATTAATCCTGGTCATCGCCCTGTAAGAAACCAAGCAAAAAAGTTCAAAATACAAATCGTCATACGAATCAGTCGGTCAAAAAGATGATTTCACAGGCTTACACCTTGGTCTTCTTCTTGGGGCGTGTATCTTCCTCGTCGTCTTCGTCATCCTCGTCTTCGTCTTCAAGGTCACCCTCGAGTTCCTCGATATCCATCCCCTCATCGCGACCTTGACATCGTTAGAATATCTATTTCAAAGATTTGATGTGAACAACTTACTGAAAAGTTCGAGAGCATGGGGCCACAAATCGTCAGCAATAGCGATGGCAAGCTGCTCTCCGTCTGGGAAGACTTCGATGTCTTCGAATTCTTCGTCCTCCTCTTCTTCTTCATCCTCAACTGTCTCTCCTTTCGACAATTTGGCAAAGCGCTCGTCAGCTTGCTGGGTAGCGGCCTTCGACTCCTCTGCCGATACGTCGTTACCCCGGTAGCCGAAGAAGGCGAAGAAGCTTGCGCCTGCGGGGCTGAGAGGGAAATCCTCGTCCTCATCCTCCTCCTGGTCGGCAGTCGTCTCCAGTTCAACAATCTTGTTCTTCAGCTTCTCCAACTCCGGGAGCTTCTTGCGGTCCTTTCCACCCTTCTCGGCCTCGGCCAGATCGCAAGCCGCGTCGAGCAAACCCTTGGTGAGGTCCATATCCTTCTTCCACTGAATGCGAACCGGCTCGGAGACAAGACCCTCCCAGGACTTGGTCTTGCCATCGGCAGTCTTGACGGATCTCCTACGCCAGTAGAGCTCCTTGACGAGCTTCTCGTTCTCAAAGAATGGGTTTTCCTCGCCAGTGCGGAATTCGAAGGTCAAACGAATGCTACGGGGCTCACCCTTGCCCTGCTCGTTAAGCTCGAACCGGTCCACTTTCAGGTTCTTGAGGGTGGAGCCTAGAGCGGCCGCGTCAGGGGTCATGATGTACTGATCGATCTCGCTGGGGGCATTGGCGAAGACGCGAACCCAGAAGTTCTCCTTGATCTCATCGTTTCCGTTGACGAAGGCATCGCGCTCGTTGTACCAATCACGCATCTTTAGGGTGTTGTCACGAACTGCCAGGATTAGTTATACCGCGCAGTGCTCGATGCGATCGGTGCAAAACTTACGGCAATCGACGTCAATGCGAGAGCGCTTCTCTTCGAGGAAAGACATCTTCTTCAATTGCGCCTCGGTAGGTTCGGACCCCTGGAGGCGATCAAGCAACGAAGCTCCAAAGTCGGTGGACATGACGGTGACGAGGACCTAAGCTCGGTCGATGTAAAATGGCGAGAAAAGGGGTAAGAGAAGCTTTGAAGATACGATTCGGGGGGCAATTCTATGTGAAACCCGACGAAAAAAAAAATGGGGAGAGAGATGATTGTAGAGGTAGGGAAGATAGATGGAGAAGACGCGATCAGAAATTTTTAAATTCTTCAAAAACTTTACTCCGCGCAGACGGACTATCGCAATTGCGCTCCCGTCTGGACTCGGCGTCTCAGGTCCAAGTCACCTGTTCACACTAACGCTGTCCGGCAGCAAGCACCCTTCGGCCAATCAGGAGCTGTCGAGCCTTTGTTTCCGTTCCCATCCATCATCATGATGTTAAGTTACCAGACCCTAGTAGTAGTTTCCTTTAGCTGTTCATGATTCTGTTGTATTAGTCTCGCTGACATAATTCATCTGGTCGGCCTGTATTCATAATGTACATACTAGATAGTCTGCATCTACAGTCAACTCATCCGATGAAACAAAACAACAACAATACTATGTATAGTACATACAAAGCTACCAATACCTTCAATTGCCATAAGTTTACATGATAGAAAAATCAGTGTCTCGGATAACCCAAGTCCAGCATATAAATAAATACCGACTGAATCCACCTCCACCCCGACCTATATCCTCCCGGTAATGGAATAGCACTCCTTTCATACAACCATTTACCAGGAACGTTAGGTAACAATCCCTACTACTAGGTACCATCCCGAACAGGTGACAAATAAAGACCAATCATGGGAATGAATAGTAGGACCCCATCCATCGAGGCCCAGACAAGGTCACGTTGCTTTTATATTTTTCTTTTTTTCTTTTTTTCTTTTTTTGTTACTCCCTGATAAGCAGGATATACTTTAGGCTAAGTGGTTAGACTCTGCGATAGTTGATCTCTAAATTTACTGGTGACGTCGGAGTTTTAATTGAACTCCGGGTCTTTTTGCTGATCAACTCAGGGAGCTTGCCTATCTTGCTAAATGCGGGGAGATAAGGGATCGGGGGGAGCTTTCTTTTCTTTTTCTGCTTTCCCTTTAGGTTGAAAAGGATTCGCGTTAGTTTATTTCGACTTCATCCCATCTTTAGTATGCGGATTCTTGGTCGCAATGGGGTTTGCCATTGTCAATTCGCGGTATTAGCCATTCTCTCTATGAATCTTGCTAATCAACCTCCTCGCTGCTGCCTCACAAGGCACGATCATGGTGGTCCAAGGCACTGGAACACATACACACACACTTCTAACACTTCTCACATCCAATCAGAGATGGATTATAAATTTCAAATCATCAAACAGCCGCCGGTGTGAGTCGTAACACACGAGGGGAATAAGTAAAATAGACAGATAATAAAAGCGATGAACGAAAAGAAATATAGCCAATCAATCAACTTTTGTGGCGGATGGGCCACTGGTCATCATGCTGCATGTCGTGACGTGCGTTTCATCCAACCGTACCATTCCAATCAAAACAAACCATTACTTTTTTTTCTGCCTTCTCGTCTGAGGTGAGATAAGAGCCGTGAAACCTTTTCTTTCTTTTTGTTCCCCGCTCCATTAGGGTACTTTTCTTCAATGATAAGACCCGGGCCGATTCGCCGTTAATGCTATTAATAAAAGAGAAAACAAGGGGTGACAGGGGAAAGTGTAAAACAGAAGGAGGGGAGAGCGAAGGGGGCCTGCAAGCATATCGGACCAATCGTGGCGTGCTCCGATAGCGTCAGAAAGCCGCGATGTCTGTGCGACTGCCCCCTAAACCGGTTGGAGTGTATCTGACCGAGAGAAAAAATCTCCCAGTTACAACATCCAGTCCAATCCGTTGGCCTCCTCTTCGACCGGAAAGACCTCGCGTGCATATTCTTCCATATCGCGCCAACCCTCCCACAGGTACCGAGCCTCGTCGGTGACTCTCAGCGATACGACCCCTCCGGGACCCTGCATCATGCCGGCGCCGGCGCCTTTTCCATTGGCCGGGCCCAAGCCCTTGGGGGAACCTGCTGCGGGGCTGGAGAATTCGGGCTGCGGGAAGTAAGGCGCATTGCACTGTCCAAAGACTTGCTCGATCGCCTCCAGCTGTTCTCGATATCCAGGAGGGATTTTCACTTTGACCTCGACCTTAGGCACATGAACATAGTGGCATGGACGATTTAAGGCTCGCGAGAAGGCTGCACACACTTGGTTGGGGGAGAGAGTTTCAAATGTCAGGGCAATTCTATGTTATTCTTAGCCTCGCACGCACGGCGAATTACGTCTGCTCCTGCAAGGGCAAAACTTACCGGTGGCCGTGCCATTTCTTGGGGCCATCCTTGAAAATCTGTAGCAGCGCCGGACCAACATCATGCTCCGCATCCAACCATGGCAACGGAGTGTCCGGGTCGAATGGCGCGTGCCATTCGAAGCTCCCATCGGGCATGAGTTCCATCTGGAAAAGCGGGTAGGGTAGACTGGTGAAGTTGTTGTTGTAAATTCCGGCATAGACAAAGGTTGCGGGAAGTCCTAGTTGCCGGATGTAATTCTCGACCGTGAACTTGGGCGCCCATTGCGGTACGGGCAGCCAGGGTCCGTAAACTGAGTGATCTGGCATACTGCTGTAGATGTAGTGTTGAATGGTTCCAGCCCGTTTGGCTGCATCAGCGAGCGCACGTCCGATTGCGACCTCATCGCCTGATTGTGACGTCGTATTGATGAAGGCCAGATTGGCTCCTTGAAAGAGGGCGTCCATCAGGGGTACATTGTCGAGCAAAGGACCTTGGAACAGGGTGACATTTGGTAGACTCTTCAGTTCCTCCGCAATGATACCTTTGAGTGAATGAATCTGAGCTCGTACATGATGGCCAACGGCGGAAGCAACGCGGATGAGGGAAGCGGCCTGGCGACCCGTCGCGTTCACGACGGCAATGGTCTTCTGTTGTGTCATTCGGGGCGGTACTGAGGAAGGAGAAGGAAGAGGGGGAGGGGGCGGCGAGAAGGAAAGAGGGGAGAAGAAGCGCGCGGGGAGAGACGGAGGTGCCGTAGTATGCGAAAGCGACTTTTTGGAAAACCCCTCCGACGGTTGTTTAAAGGAAGAGAGGATATGCGGGGTAGAAAAGGACGCAGGTCGAAAGAGATGAGAGAGGCCAATGAAGAAGAAGGCGGCTCCGACAGAAAATCTGGAGTAAGTCTGGTGGGATCAGGAGCAAAAAGAACTGGTTTGATTTACACGGTTATTATTATTATCACGAGGGGCCGGCCGTTTAGGTTAGTCGTCGGACAAGATGGGGCACAATTTAGTATCAACTTTTCCCAATGTCCTTCCTCAGTGGGGTTTGGCCTGCTCCTGGTGAACTTGACCTTGGTCACCAAAATTCGTTTGTCGATTGAGCGCAAAGCTAATGCCGCAATCGATTTCTTGAATGGTGCAATAAGAGTTTTTCTCTCTCTCTCTCTCTCTTTTTTTTTTTTTTTTTTTTTTTGGGACGCTGATAGTGGATCGCTGAGTTGGAGACAAAGGTTGATAGAAGCTGATTGTCGTTGCTTGAGAAGCCGCAACCCACCAGGGGGTTAATATGGTGCCTTTGTTTTTTCTTTTTTTTTTTCTTTTTTCTTTTCTTGGTTCCAATTAATTGTTGGCTCACAAGGTATTTTTCTTAGTTAATGGCCCCGGACCAGATGGATAAGGGCTTCGGAATGCTCTCCTTCCACTGGCAATGCTCCCGGTGGACTTCCCCGCCAGTGACTAAAATAATTATAATTATTAGGGGATTCACAATCAAAAAGAGAAAAAGAAGCAATCGTAGAGGATCTGAATCAGTTGCGCGGGTCTGATTAACAAAAAAGAAAATTCAGAACGACAGGCAGGGAAGGTGGATCGATCCAAGGAACGGTTCCGAGATTCGCGTCCACAAGAAGTACTGGGTAGTATACCCTTCACGAGGTTAGGAACGCAGGTTTTCGCAAGTGAGAAGACTTAATCGATGGTGCAATTGATCATGAACCTAGGGAGGAGGCCACCGTCTCTTATTCTTCTCGATCTCGAAGGGGGAAACGAGACCGATGTATGTAAAGGTATAAGTAGGCAAGGGCAGGGATGTCATATGGACGAATGGAGGCATCCCAATGGACGAGCAGTCCTGTGAGGTCCCCAACTAAACTACTAGCTGACTGGTCTGGATTAGGATCGTCTGGGGTTGTTGGTAAGAGGAGAATAGGGGAGTAAAACTAGTACTAAGAATAAAAAATAAAAAATAAAATAAAACAAAACAAAATAATATAATATAATAAAAATGAAAAAGACTGCAGTCCGATTTGGAGTCCGAGGAGGAGAATCATCCACTGTGGTTCATATCGAGTAATGGGAAACAGTCATGGAAACAACGGCGTTGCCCACACACAAAGATTGAATGCAGATATTTTATCCAGTTTAATTTTCTCTTTTGAATTTTTAGTTCTCTTTTTTCTTCTCTCACATATTCTTGCTTTTGATTTTAATTTATAATTATTATAATTTTTCTTTTTTACATTACTTTGCTGTGGTTCGTATGTATAAGCCTCCTCCCTGATCGGATATCTTGAACACCCGTGACCCTTACTTTGATAGGAACCGGTGGCATTTCCAGGGAACTTTGGGTTAGAACCTCCCAAGGTCTCGACCAGGTTTTGATCACCGGACAGTTAAGACTGCACAGACGAAGTCGCCAGAAACATCCATAGCTCCATAACTCCGCCCGTCGCGCAGCCATTGACCGTCTTTCCTTTACGTAACTCGGGATGCAGTCTGGATTGAATCGGATTCTTTAGCACGTCGCCGGGTCGATCTAGTGATCACGGCCTTTGATATACGGTGTTTACATTCGGGAGTTGCTTGCTTGATCCTGGATCGAATGATGCATTAATATCTGTTCTTAATTTTTTGGATCGATTGATATCTACTCAAAGTGTATATTGTACGTATCTATTTGAGAATTGTATTCGATGCACAACTCAATCGACAAATATTGCTCAACCGTAACTCGCACTTAAAAAAAAAAAGAAGAAAGAAAAAAAAAACCCGCCCGCAATGCATTGCCCCTGCTCGTTTTTAGGGCGGGGAAAAAGCAACTTCGGTAGGAGTCTCCGGGTACATGCTCGATCCAGTATAGAACGAGTCAGTGAGTACTTTAGAGAATCGTATCTACGGTTTAGAAAATCACCACCACGGGCCCGGTTCTATTTCCCGGCAAAGATCCTCGATTGAAATATGTCCTTATTCCCTGTCTAGTCGAGTAAACTACGAATCAAAGGAACTACTCTACAAGATATTCGCAGTGGAGCCCCTGCTGAAACAAAGTATTGGTCCTCTCTCGTCGTCCATCACGCCCACGTTCCTTTAACGGTGCCAGACTCGGCCACCGCTCCCGACTCGGTCTGTGCCGTCCTTTGTTGGCATCACCTCTGCCAAGAAGTTACTATGCTCGCCGTCGTCGTACCTTCTGGGTCTTCTCTCAACCAACGGAGGGTCGAAGCTTTGCCCAGTAATTTTCCGGGAGGATACGAGCACATGACCACTGTGTGAAGAAGTAGTGACAGTTGATATGGTTGGATCGATAAGAACCCCCAAAGTATGTACTACATAGGACATACAAGCATGCTCGGCTTCTATTCCGTAGTAGGATGACCTGCCTTGTAGGGTAACGTCTCATGGCTTTCGAATCGAATCGGAGAGTACCGTTTCCTCCCCGCATTGTATTGCCCTGGATCAACCTGGTGCGTGCTTTTGCTTGCAGGTCGGCCTTTGCGCTCAGGCTCTTTCTTTTTCCGCGGGTGTGACACTAAAGGATCACCTCACCTGATCTCGTTGGCATTTTGTTGATCAGGCGTTATATACACAGTAATGATATGATCCGGGTTGGCGTGGGCTTCTTTACTTGGAACGGTTTCATTATCTCAGACTAGTGCTTATTTCTACTCTATCGTGATTTTTTCCTTGGGATCTAGACAAAATTAATTCCTCGGGCATCAATCAGGCTTGTGCCTTTTTCTTTCTTTCTTTCTTTCTTTTTTTTTTTTATCGAGCTGAATCGGGCATGTCGTCTCGTGATCAGTGGCGCCAACATCCTTGATTAAATTACGGTGCCGATCCGGCCATCACTCGCTCCGCCAGTCGCTCCTCTCCTGCTTCTTCCATTTCACGGTCACTGACCTCCCGCGGTCCAATCCCCGCCAATCCCCAGACTCCCGGTCTACGTCGCGCGAGTAACTGTGCCGCGGTCCGTTCATCCGAGTGCAAATGTGCGCCCGACTTGCGCAGCAACATAACATGCTCCGATAAGCCTGCGTTGGCCGCCAGGAACAGTGGCGTGCGGTTGTTGCGATTTCGAATGTGGACGGAGCCACCCTGCATCAGCAGGAAACGCAGGATGGAGAGTGATGGCGATGTCGCGGCCAGATGCTGAAGTGCTTTGTTAACGGACAGGTAAAGAAGAAAGAGAGGAGGATGTGGATGAAGGAAGGGTATCTTACGATCGGAGTATTGCCCGAGTAATCGGCATCGTTCAAAAGGTAGTGATTTTCCAGCTTCAGAATCTCTTCGACCCGGGCGAGATCTCCCTGGGCAATGGCATAGCCCAAAATGGTAAGGGCCTGGACACGCTCAGTGAGAGCGCCGTCTGGATGACGAAATACGGGTTGCGAAACCTCCGTCAATTCTCCTCGGAGTGATTTCGACATGTCCCGTGCCACAGACTCTGGGGTTGCGTCTGGGAGACCAAGGAGGTACGCCAGTTTTGTCAGGGCCGCTTCTGTGGTCAAGTCGAGACCTGCGACAACACCAGCTCGAGACAAGCTCATACCGGTGGCATATACCGGGCTAACGCTGCCGGTCAAACCTGCTCAGAGTCAGAGTTGAACAGTTCATCGCATGGGATTGAAGGTCTTGTGAATCTTACACTGGGTGACGTTAACGATCACAATGCCTCGATTAATGGCATCCGCAAGCACTTTGATCAAAGCGTTATCTTGACCGTGTGGTGCGTTACCAGCTCCAAAGGTCTCTAACACCAAACCACGGAGCCCTTCTAGTCTCAACACTGCGTCAATCATTTCTGGCTTGATACCAGGGAATATACGAAGACAGGCGACATGGGTGGTATCTAGATGTGTCTGAATGCTGAAATGCTCGATGCCCTTTGGCCGATTCACCAACTCCCAGTTGACGTTAGTGCGCATGGAAGTGGTCACAGCCAACGGTGTGCAATTTGGAGAATCAAATGCAGCGAAGTCACTTGCCGCCACCTTGCTCGACCGGTTACCACGGAATAGTCGATTGTTGAAGTACAGGCACACTTCTGGGATCATGAAGTGGCCAGCCACAACCAGGGACCCAAGAAGATTATCTGTCGCATCATTCTGAAGCTCCAACATTGGAGCCTGGGATCCCGTGAGGACTACAGTTTTTCCCAGGTTTTGCAGCATGAAGCTGAGTGCGGAGCTCGTGTACGCCAAACTATCTGTACCATGAAGGATGACGAATGCGTCAAAAAGTGTGTAGTTCCTCTCAACGGTCCGCGCAATTTCTGCCCAGCCTTTGGCATCAATAGAGCTGCTGTCCAACAGCTCCTCAAATTCAAACACCGTATATCTTACTCGGCGGCCGTACGCAGTCTGTGGTGTCCGTAGACTCTGATGGCCCTTGATCTGGCCGGTGTTATCGACAACAACATCCATCATGGTCGAAGGAGAGCCATCATTGAAAGTAGGCACCCGGGCCAGACATTGCTCTTGGAACCCTCGCGCTGGTATAAATCCTGATGGTGACGGTCGCATACATATGGTACCTCCAGTCATAATGATAAGGACCCTCGCTTCAGGGAGCTGAGGTTCTAATTGTTGTTCGATCATCTCAGGGATGATATTGTCCATGGTTGCCATGATGAGAACGAAGGAACCTCAAGCTCGCTGGTCCCTTGACCACCCTACAACGATGCACAGAATAGCACGCGGGTCGACAACAGGCTAGAGTAGCGAAACAACAGTGATAAAATCGTGGCCTCTTCTTTGCTCTTTAGTATTGTTGAAGCTGTGCGATGCAACCCAGTGGATTCTGATAGTAAGCCGAATCAGCAAACCGGTAAGCCTCTGGACGTGGGGCAATGGCCTTGCGAATTGAAGCGGGTGCTTTATAAGATCCTAATAAGATGCTGCGGAGAGATAAACATTCATCGTCTTCATAGCCGCGTCTACCCCAACGCATCGAAAGTTCAATTTGGAGAAGTAAGACTCCGATCAACGGCTATTCAGTATTCTATTACGTACAGCCGCGCACGATTCGGCGAGCGGCTTCAAATCCTGAAAACGTTTGGGTGGGAAAATTTCGGGCGCACTCAGGACCGCATTTAACTGGTGGATCACGGACGGAGACCCGTCAACTTAAACATGGACAAGACTCCACAGTAAGAGGAGCCTTTTTCTTTTTTTTTTTTTTTTTTTTTCTCCCATATCCCTCATGAGACAAGGACTGAGAGCCTGGATCCAGGCAGCCATTGACGCAATTTATTGGTATTGAAGTGCCCAAATATTACCCACAAATGGCACACTTTGTCCATTAAGTTTGCATCAACAAAGACACCATTAATCTAGTCTGTTATACCGATGTCAAGAAAAAGTTATGGAAAACGTCCCATTGATATCATGCAATTAGCTGCCATGGTCTATTTATCTGAGAATAATTTCACCCTATTCTATGGTATGACATATCGGTGATGTTGTCAAACAAATTCATACAATATACGGAGTAGAGAACAATGATACTCAAGGAGTTCAATAGTCATCGACCTCCAGTAAACTCACCCGGCCAGAAGCGGCATAGCCTACAGTCACATGGCAGTCATCTTACTACTTCCCTTTCATCTGCAAACTTCATCTTCCTCCACAAGATTCCAGATCTCAATGACTGAGAAGATACGTTATTGAACTTTTTGGATTTTTTTTTTCTTTTCTTTTTTCTCTTTAAAGGTCATCAGCTCTTATGGCTGTAGGGTATCGTCGTTTCTGTACAACTTCCGACTCTACAGAGAGTTTCTCTGTTCTCGAGCAATGACCCTCTCTCTCTCTCTCTCTGGCATTGTCAAAACGCCCTCGCATCGCCGTGAACAAATCATGAAAACGCTTCCAAATCACAAAAAAAAAATATGTGTGTGCAAAATAGAGGGGTGAAGAAGCGAATTGCGGGGATAATCAATATCCATCCTTACTCAGAGTCCTCAGACGCGCCATGGCCTTCCATGGCGCTGACACTGCCCTTATATACGCGTCTACCGCGAATGAACCAATCGCAAAGAACAATGAAAATCACCACACCATATACGGCCGAGACATAGTTCATGTCTGAGGAAAGTCAGCGGAAATGTCCAATCAAGTTTGTTAGAGGTAAAAAAGACTTACTGCCTGTGTTCACCGGCATAGTTGATGGGAAGGAGTACATAACAAGACAGAAGATGGTCCATAGCACGGTGACAATGTTGGCGAAGGCACCCCACTTTCCAAGCCAGAAGGGGCCGTGCTTGATGTTGTCACGGCCTCGATACCAGAGGCACAGAATGGGACAGGAGTACGAGATATACAGCAAGGTGATACAGGCCGTCACCATACTGTTGAAAGCGGTAGAGGAGCCGAGATAGAGCAGTCCGAGAACACCAACGATGAAGCTACTGGCATTGTGGGCGTTCAGGGGCACATCGAGAGTGTGGTTCACCTGAGAGAGCCACTTGTGTCCAGGGATACCACGGTCACGAGCAAAAGCCCAGCAGAGGCGAGACTGCCAAGTGTGGCACGCAATCAGACATCCCATCCCGGTAACGAGCAGCAAGGTCTCCAACACAATGGCGCCCGGCACATTGTCAAGAGCTTGGTAGTAAAGCTCCAAGATAGGAACACCAGTGGCTGTATTCAGGAGCTTGCTCAGGTCATTCAGACTGAAGAACATGGAAATACAGTAGAACCAAGAGGTGACGAAACCAATGCCAACCGTGGCCATAATAGCGATGGGGATGTTTTTCTCAGGCTGCGGTACCTCCTCCGCGAGGTGGGTCGCAGAGTCCAAACAGGCAAAGATCCAGTTTGGATTGATCAACCCAACAATGAAAGCCATACCGTCCGACTTCCATCCAGTGGAATTGACGAAATGGCCGAACACATATGCTCCACTGGCATGAGTCTTGGCACAGGCGGGCACCGTAACCAGAATCACGAAGAAGGATAGTAGAGAGATGTAAAGGGTGACCTTTGCAACTGCAGGCAGCGTTTTACCCCAGCAGTTGAAGAGATAACAAAAAAAATTAATGAGCTGATAAGCCACCACAGTATGCCATGGCTCCGGGACACTGTTATCTATCAGTTAGCACCACACACAAAAGGATACATCTAAAAGGAAGGTTAGGGCTTCCAGAGCATACAATTCGGGATGGCCAAGTTGCCACATTCCTACTCCAGCGGACCCAAGGCTGAGCGCGACACTAGCACAGGCGAAGATAGCACCAGCATACCCAAACCAGCCGGTGAAATAGGATGCGAATCGTGCGTATTTCTTAGGCGCAAGTTCGTTGGCCCAGAAATATTGACCACCGGCATTGGGCATGGAACTGGCTAGTTCGGAAAGCGAGGCTCCCACACAGGTCGAAATGAAGCCGATCCAGATCAACCCATAGACGATAAGGACCGTGCCTCCAGAACTGATACCAGTGATCAAGGATGCAGAGATACCGAACCAGGAATTAGACATACAAAACGCAATACCAACAAGTGAAAGTATTGAGAAATTGCGCTGCAAATCCTGTGTGTATCCCATCTCGGCCAGCCTGAGTGCGTCAGAATCATCGGCTCCTGACGCATTCTCACCCTTGGATGCCGGATTCACATTCGGCTCCTTTTCTATGTCGAAGTCGGCCATTGTGGCGGGTAATTGCAATGGGTGTCAGTATACGAAGTTGGTGCAAAGGGCAACACAGTGTTCGAAATAGGGATACCGAGCCGGCTGCCGTGTTGCAAGATTACCGCGTGGGAGTCCGTAGATCGGATGGTCTAATTGAGTCGATTATAACCACGGTTGCATAAGGGCTTATGGATTCGTTCCGGGTTTGGTTCGAATGGTAACGGGGGTGCTGTTGGACAGATTGGCTGCTGTTGGGGGTTCGATGTCAGGTCCTGGTGATGTTACTGCTGGTCAGGTCGACTGCTATTGGCACACTTCCTGCGGGTCCAAAGTCGCGAAGGGGGGTCGTCGAGTTTGTCGTCGGATTCCAGAAATTGCTGGGTGATTGTCGCACACGGAGAGATGACAGGACCTATCGATACGGCGATACAAGATACGGAACAGCCGAAGCGATCAGTATTACAGAATTCAATCTGTTGTTTTTCGTTGCTTGTTCTCTCGAGCTATCAACAAAGTGGAAAGGCGTAAGACAGAGACTGAAGTCTTGGTGTCGGGTACAGCCTAACGCAAAAAGAAGCAAATACCTCAAGCTGCAGATGCAGGAGAAGGTTTTTGCAGAAGGTAGAGGGGAGGGGAAAATATGAAAGGAGGAATTGATGTGAATGTTGGAGAAAGACTGGTCTCATGGGAGGGGCAAAAGTGAGTATTTAAGATATCGTCACGCTGCGCTTCGTATTTATTTTCCTTTTCTTTTATTAATGTCAACCCTATGCCTCGATGTAGCCTTCCTTGTCGACTCCACTTTTGATTTGATTAGTTGATCCCCCAAAGGTCCGAGAGGTTCCCCATCTTTTACCTCTTGGCTCCATCTCTCACGGAAGAACTAACTATAGCGGACACCGTGATAGGCACAAAGTCAATTTCGAATTCCGATTTGCCTCCACCTACCAGTATATCGTCATAGGTTATGCACTAGGCACATAATTAACCTAGTGCCGTTTTGGTCCTGAGTCCCTGGTGGCGATGGGTTCAATGAATTGAGGCACTATTCGGTTGTGGTGTGAGGGCTAGTTAAGAGCCTTGGATACATAGTCAACTTTGGTGCAGTGGTTGGTTGATCCTTGCTACACACGGTGTTTTCGCTCCACTCCGGCCCTAGAGGTTCCGCTGCAAAATTTTGATTCTAGCCATGTGCGTTTTACTTTTACTTTGAATTTTGATTTACCCTACTCATCTTTTCTCCCTCCCCCCAACGTCATAGATTATGGATACTGTGCGCGTCAGGAGTAGTTTTCGTCTAGTTCGAACCGGCTCGGAGCTTCAATTCATCGGCCCGTGTCCGACGGTCTCTAGACAACCAATCCTGCAGCAGAGATTCTTGCAAGAGCGAATGGCCTAATCAACAATTGTTATGCACCGTATATGCTATACAATAATCAGTTCTATTATAGTTTTCCGGGTGATACTAGCCAAGGTTATTATCACTGACACCTCAAGATTTCTTAGGGAAAGTCCTCCGCTCAACCCGTTGACGTTCCGAACTTTCTCCAGTCCCTAGCTAGCCTTTGGTTTTAGTAACATCCACGACCGGCACTAGTGGTGCTCATTCTTATGTGAGGTTTTGATTCGAGCCAAGATGAGAAACACTCCACTAAAAGATAACCTCACCGATGCGCGAGTGAAGCTCGAGGCATTTTATGAATTTTATTCTCGGTCGTATAGTCTGCATGCCCAACAACTCAACCGCCTCTTTAATACGGTATGCAATGATGTATGCACCTTGACGACAGCGTACAGTATTCTCAAAACGAGCACAACCATGTCCTACCTATCAGAGCCAATGGGATACCCAGTCTTTATCGCATACATACCATGAAGCTCTGCCACTCGATTTTAGGGGGCGCCCCTAGTTAATTCCGGAATCTTCCCGCGCCTAAACAGAAGCTTGGCTCTACTCAGCCTTCCGCCGCCAACATGCTCACAGGCAGCAACCTTTACCCCTTAGAGAAACCGGATATCTTAGAGTTCCCTGTGGCTTCTTTTTTTTTTTTTTTTTTTTCCATATCAAATGGCGATCATCGCTGCACAACGTCGCGACAGGCTAATAATATCTATTCTTTAAGGTAATCTCGACGGCTGAAACCGATGATAAGCCGGTGGTATACGAGACCGTAACTTCAGTGCTACACTAGCGTGGCTCCATGATAACATACTTCGACAACAATTGCCTTGTTTCCTATCCTTCTCCTATGCTTCTCGAGTGGGTACGGAAGCAAGTAAGTAGCCTAAGAGAGTACGTAACGGAATCTAACCGACAGCTTCAGATCTGGAGGTAACATTCGGCATGGGAGCCACAAAAGCTTGGAATCCGCTTCCCAATTGGGAATAGCGCTGTCCGTGACCCAGAACAGTTGAGCGCCCGATTCCGAATGGTCTACGAGAGTTAGTACGGAGTAAAATACTATTTATCAATTTGTTTCCAGAGGGAGACAGCAATAGAAATGGATGGCACCTCACCATTGAACCACAGTGGCCTGGACCAGAGCACGCCAACTCTTTGGTACTGCCTGAGTGCTTTGTCACGCGATCACTGGACTGATGGAAAGGGGGACATAATCATTCATCACCTCCGCACAGTAAGGTTGGAGATAGACATTTCCCGAACCGTATCCATCATGTCGTAAATCTTCAGCGAACGCTTTCTCCATCCATTGCCCGTAAGAAGGAATAGAACCCAGCTGACCAGACCGACAAATCCAACGCAACAGTACCAAAGTGGTAAGGTCCTATCTACCCCGGAAAATCCCAGCCATTAACCCTGTTTCAAAATGAAACCTTCCCATCGGTATCTCCAAAGTGTAAGCAAAAGGATAACGACCTAACGGCATAGTCAATCCATCATCAATCACTCCAAGCCATTCACAGCAACCAATGACGGAGAAAAGCTTATCAAGAACACGGGAGCATCAAATGAGCAAGCTGACGTATTGTATGTTGTCGGTGTGCCATTGGTGTAGAGTTCGGTGGCTGGAAATTTGGGGAATTGATGGTTATCATGCGCTCTCCGGTATACATAGTCTGTTGTCAGTTGATCGTTGATTTTAGTCCGTAAACTCAAGTGGTTACCCGAAAAGAGTAAAGATGTCCGTCCTGCGTGGGGATAGGCTACAGGATTGTAGATACTGCTCGAGATAGCATATGTTTCCCCCGCTTGGTATAAACGAGGGCTTTTGATAATTATCTTTGTTAGATGAAGCTTGATATAGGAGACAAAGTCTAAGAGAGAGTGGTAGACCCAGGTTGTTGCTTGAGTTTTGGATTCTCCTGAGCGGCCATTAAATGACAAAAGTTGCCCTACATTTAACCCCGCTTCTTAACCATGGCTGGAATATCACCCAGATCCTGAGAATAAGACTCTCGAGGAAGAGAAAGGCATAAAGAGCAAACGGAAGATCGTCGTTTTCCAGTCCAGACGCTGTCAGATTGACGAAGACGCAAAGATCATCCATACTGGGTCTCCGGATTATCTAGTATGGTCCGCCGGTATGGGAAAGACATTCAACCCATCCCGCAATATGTTTAGATACAAATGGCCTCGTCGCAAGGCACCTAGCTATAAGGAGGAGAACGAGGACAGCGTTCGAGAAAGTATCAGGGCCAGTGATTTGCTGCAATGATTGTCGCGAACTCACAACTTATAAGCATAGTTGTGATCCGGCTTACAAAACGTGTGGTAAATATTTCTCTCCAGAAACTGGATGCCCTGATCTCTGCAGTATTATTCCTTGTTGTGGATGCTGCGGTCAAAGTATACTCATATATCCTTTACCTTCCGCTAAGACTACGGGCTCTACTGGTCCCAATGGGCTGCCAATCGTAGAAACATAAATTCCTATCCCATATATAGTGTATCTATGTACTGATAAGGCCATTGGCTTCTGAATTATTTCCCCCGACTTGAAATCCGTGATGAGAATACTAGTCGACCTTCTACTCTCCGATAAGAAGCTGGAATTTGGGTTGGCCTACTTTCTATAGAATTATTATCAAAGCTGTCGGAGGTTCAGATACTTTTATAGATATGGTTTACAACACAGCCGACCCAATGATCAGAGCTTTACAAGGTAAAGTTCTTACCGTCGATATGTATGTAGTATTCTTATTATATCTAATAATGGTAGAGTATCTAAGGCTAGCCCAACCGATCTTGAGCCATTATTAAGGGTTTGGGTCGCTGCGAGAGGGTTTAGTAGTGAGAATGACCTATATTACCAGACTCAAAGATATGTCGGCGCGATGCCACTGAACCTGAGGTCCTCCTTAAAGTTAAATCGCTTTTAACGGAGCTTGGTCCAGACACCTTAGACGATAGAGGCAGAGCGTGGGAATGCGATATTGACGAAATTGTCTGCAATGATACATTCAAAATTCCTACCGAAGAGGAATCTGCCTCCTCTAGCACAGGCCAAGACCTAGAATGTATGCTCAGCGTAGACATATCTGTTAAGGCAGGTAATGGTTCAGCCTTTCACAAGCCGGTTAGCTTTGATACTGGGCCATAAGTATAGTGGCCGCTGGGAACATCGATACAAGACTTGGACTTCTTTTATCTGTTATGGATCTGTCAGTGTCAAAATGGAAGAAGAGCCCAAAAATGGACACTGGGTTCAAGCTGAGTTATTACCTGTCGAAA
This sequence comes from Aspergillus pseudotamarii, assembly GCF_009193445.1. Lineage (NCBI taxonomy): Eukaryota > Fungi > Ascomycota > Eurotiomycetes > Eurotiales > Aspergillaceae > Aspergillus > Aspergillus pseudotamarii. The sequence goes on along the minus strand of NW_022475056.1, from coordinate 154,605 downwards.
CCAGGCACCCTTAAGTTTAGGCCAAAGTAACTGAAGACCAGGATCCTGGTACTTGCCTTGTATTCCGAGTCTTAACAAGGAGCACGGACCGTGCATTGTCTGTAATATATCCTACTATCAATATCATAAGTGGATGCTTCAGAGTAAACACTCTTGTAGATAAGCTCAACGGTAATAACTATCTCCAAATATCTCAAGGGCCCTGGAGAGTTAGATATATTGACCCAAGAAATAAGTCATTACTCAACAGCCATCCGATATTAAAGAACTTTTCTTAGTGGTGCCTACACTGATGATAACGGGATAATAGATCCCAAGAGAAAACAGACTCGGGTATTAAATAACTTAGTAGTCGATGGGAAGTCTGTACAAAAGAAGAGCAAGCTAGGATGATGAAAAGTATTGCCGTTGTGCCGTTATTTCTATTCTGCCTTCGCTCCCACCTTGGGTGGTTGTTTTGATATTCCATGATTCTTCTACTAGTCTTAGTCAAATCGATCATTATTCAGGTAGTCCATATAGTAACTATGTAACTACTCTTGGATAGTAGTATATTGTATTCTTTTTCTTCTTTTAAACTTTGTTCCCTAGTTAAACTAGTGCTGATAGTCATTGGCCGTCACAGTTATTATCAGCAGAGAAAAGAAAATAAAAAAGAATTAGATCATTTATTTAAAAGAGCTAAAAAGAGAGATGGGGGGTTGAAAAGAGCAAAGGAACGTCAGCGACAGGACTGTGCCCATGGTTTCTGATTTCGAGCATCTAAAGCAGAATCTATTCTAGGTTACATTGAACAAAGAGCGGTATACTCCACAGTGGGGGTGATATGATATCACAAGGATAAACCAACTCCTAATGGTATCTTGGTTAAGTGGGGTATGTTACCACATAGCAGTCTATGGAGTACGCTCTCTACTTATCAAAGTAGTATCTGGGACTAAATTCTGTTCGCATGTGATGCTCTTTGGGGTTTGAAAGATAGTAGATGGCATTATGGATATATTGATATATATATCAAGCAGAAATAGATCACAGGCAACAACTTGCTAACTTGACTGAGACAACCGAATCATTGTAGCCTGTTCATGTTCTCTAGGGTCTGATTATTAATATCTGGGTACACATCTGTTCTTCTGATGTAGTGTGTTAGCTGTAATGCACGAAGCATTTTTGGTTATAGAGAGGAAGTCACATTCTGATTGCGATGTGTCTGCCATGCTGCAGTTAATTCAACTAGAGTGGTAAATGGACAATTGATGTCACTTTTCATTGTTGGATAAAAGTCGGTGTATCAGAGTTAGACGGAATACGGATGTCATTATCACGGGAAGATACTTGGCGAAAGCCCCAGGCTACGAGATCATGTGCTAATGGGATGATCTGCCTTCTGATGTGTCACACCCTCGTTTCATCGTTTAGTACTCCATATTTAATCTATGAGAAGCACGATAGAAGATCTGTGGAATCTTTGGAGGTGAGATCTGACTTTTTCTTTTCTTTTTTTTCTTTTCCCTTTTAGCGTTAAGTATCGATGCTGCTTAAACTAGCATTCAGTACACGGGATGCAAGTTTCTATTCTCGACATGGTCCACAGTTCGTCCGATTCTGAAACGACAGTCGCTAACTTTCGGGGAAGTGCTTACCCGCTCTCGTCTCAGTGACCGTGTGAGGCACACTTCCCAGGATATGCTTGCTTCATGACGCAGAAAGCGAATGACTCGTGTGGCCGAGGTAGATGTAAGGCTCCCCCTGTGTTGGCCTTATTCAGGATATGATTTTGAACTGGACCAGACTGCCAAAGTACCCCTGAGGCTCGGATGTGTATGATGTCACGTTTCAACCTCCTATCCGCAATTTGCGACCGACCCAAACATCGGCCCCAGACCAACGCTTTAGCGTCTCACTAGTCAGGAACGGGATCCGGCAACGGCCAATCTTCTGCGTTGGCCCCAATTCCGTCTTTTTTCTCATTTGCAAATCAAATCCTCCGATGAAACCACAAACTTTCGTTTCAGGTCAATCCACACCGTTACGATTCCTGCTTTATCATAGGGCAAGCGCCCGATATGGTGCCTCCGTATGTTCAGAATGGCCACCCCTGTTCGCTGGGGACCGAACGAACGACGGAGTACTGGCATTACCCCTGGAGATCAGCAATCTCGAATAATGGGGCGGAGTGGAGGCCCAGGGAAACCGTCGGGCACTGCCTCTCTTGGGCGCTGACTAGCTGAGAAAACCAAAGACGCTCACGTCTCTGAGTGGACGTCCCACTAGCACACGAGACGTCGAAGAAAACCGCTCCAGTCCTCTGCTAATTATCCGTCATCTATGGAGGTCCTGCGAAGGTTGTGATAGGGAGGAAGGGGAAACGACATCCCAGCCCCCCCCCGCGCTTGTAAGTTTGTCCTAAGTGGTTCTTGGCTATTGGGGCTCCATCTGCAGTCTGATAGAGGGGACGCTAACTCTTAATGAAATTTCCTTGAGATGATCTTGCTCCTTATCGTTTAACCCCTCCCTGCAGAGTTTGGTTCGGACGATTGTCATTAATTTCGAGAAAAAAAAAAAAAAGAAAGAAAGAAAAGGAAGCGCAGTAGTCATGGGAATAAGAAGATAGAATTTAATAGTTCCATGATCGCTTCTTAGCGACCCAACGACCAAGTAGAATTCGGTTCTTGGGTCCGAGAAATAGGTAGAAGACCAAGATGCAGAATTAAATAGTTTATCAGATAGGGGCGAAGGGAAGCGAAATGAAAAACAAAAAAATCTGAAGAAATTGAAAAAGGCAACAATCAAGGACAATCGCCATTGGTGATTGGGGCAAATTGGACTGGACTTACTGACATTCCCCAGCGAACAGACCACCTTCTGTTGAAGTCACTCGGCTCTTTTGCTACTATCGCTTTGTTTAAAACCACTTCCTCCTCTCCCTTTCTTTATTCCCACCACATCATCCGACGGCGTTGACGTCCTTCCGCTCCTTTATCATTTTTCTCAGAGGGATTGTATCCTTTCTGTCTTGTCCTTTTTCTTTTTTTCCCACACTCCTTTTGTCCCTCGTTCTCCACAGTCTCTCGTTAATTCTGTTGATTTGTGTTCTTTCTGCGGTTGTCATCTCACGGTACAGTCTCCCATGAACTCCCTGGTTTATTTACCATTCCAATCCAAGAAACATGGCTAATGAACAGTGAGGTTACTAGATAACCAACTCAAAAGCCCTAGATTCCTGGTGAGATTCCAGCATAACTATTGGAGTATCTCCAACAGAGTCAAAGAATCGATCGATCGACAGCCACTCTAGTAGTCGCTGCGGATTTCCATAAAGGGTATGTCTACAATTTCTCTCTATCTCTGTCTCTCCCCCTCCCTTCTTTTTTTTTTTTTTTTTTTTTTGTCCCTTTCACTCTATTCACACTCCAATGTAATATCGGTTCTATATATGCTCTCTTCTCCAAAGCTCCAGCCCTAAATGCCCTCGTGTAATACATCCCAGTGGTGCGTAATAAGAGACTGCGCGCCGACGACGAAGCAAGGGGAATCAGGTCTTCACCCCTTGCGCCAGACAACCAGCCATTGAGGTTGAAACAACCATGATGTCAGAGGATTGTCCTGCTCCCGGTTTCTGGATTGCTTATTGTCCTTTATTATATGTGGAGCTGGTTTCAAAGGGTTGGAGTTATGCGCAAACTTGCTTTGCCACTGTTGTTATTGTTCATCATGCGATTTTATACTATGTTCTGCCCCCCCGCCATCGCCCGTCTATACTACTATGTAGTAGCCAGCGGCACCAGGCACCATCGGTTCCCTTCCTTATTTCGAACTTTATTCTGCCATATGATTCCTAATTATTGACTTGGCGACGCTATAGCCGATTACCTCGCTCGTGATAGCGGAAAGTCAACTGTCGCTCTTTTTGAAGCCCACTCTTGTCGTTCGTTCTAAGAGCGATCGATATTCAGGATCATGCGCCAAACTATGAGGCTTGACGTCGGCCTAGTGACATGCCTGGCTGCTTTCTCGGGCCTGGCTGAGGCGTTCTGGCGTCTCCCATGCCGTGGAAGAGCTGGTTTGGCCCGTCTCGATCCCCTGATGGACCCCGGAAAGGATTCGTACCATGTGCATGCAATTCATGGACCGGACAGTCAGTTTACCAATCTTTCTCCATGTTGGTCCAATATACTGAATGATGACAGCCTTCTCCATGACCTCCGACATGGATTCCCTGAGGGATAGCAGCTGCACTTCGTGCGCAGTCACCCAGGACAAGTCGGCGTACTGGCATCCCGCTCTGTACTTCATGCATGAGAATGGTGATACTGAGATTGTTGATCAAGTGGGAGGCATGCTTGTGTATGTATCCCTCTCTCCCAAGATTGAGAGCAGTCGCTGACGTGATCATTTACTCGAATAGCTACTACCTCCTTTACGGAAACAACGTGACCGCGTTCCCGGAAAACTTCCGCATGATCGCCGGTGACACCTTCAAGCGCGACTTCAAATGGCCAATTCCCGATCCTCCCACATCTGAATGGTCTGGAGAACAGGAATCGCAGGCTGCCCTTCGCCAGAAGGCGATCGGCTTCAACTGCTTGAACTACAACAAAGCAGCCGAACCCTCGCTCGGTCGACACTTCTTGCCTAACAAGACCTACCTCGACGAACACTGTACCGATGGTGTGCGCTTTGAGATCATGTTCCCCTCTTGCTGGAATGGCAAGGATGTCGACTCTGATGACCACAAGTCGCATGTTGCCTACCCTTCCACGGTGATGGATGGAACATGCCCCGAGGGCTACGACACTCGTGTCGTTTCTCTTTTCTTCGAGACCATTTGGGATACTTACGCTTTCAAGGATAAGAAGGGCACATTCGTAATTTCGAACGGTGACCCGACTGGCTTCGGTTACCACGCGGACTTTATTCACGGCTGGGAATCCGGTGTCTTGGAGCAAGCCGTGGAAAAGTGTACCAATCCTTCTGGCCGCGTTGAAGATTGCGACGTGTTTGACATCCAGACCGAGGCCGACCAGCGGAAGTGCAAGTTTGAGGTTCCGACGCTTTTGAAGAATGAAGATGTTTACACTTGCAAGGGTGGCCTTCCAAACAACCTCGTCGTCGAGTATGGACCCGCCTATGCAAGCCCCATTTCTTACACCACAGCCACAGCCACTCAAGCTCCTGGCGCCTCGGTGTCAGCCTCGGTGTCCGTATCAATCGGCTTGTCCATCGACTTGCCAGGCATCGTAGCTGTCGAAACTTCGACCAGCAGCTCTACTACGACACCCACATGGACACCTACCCCAACGACCTCTTATATCAAGGGCGATGTTACCCAGGCGATTGTTTACGTCGAACGGGAGGTCACGGTTCTGGTAGATGGACAGGGCAACCCTCTTGCAACGCAGACCGGTGGTCTGGAAACCGTTTCCACTGTCATGTCGACTACCACCAGCATCATCTCTACCGTTGTTACTACGCCAACTGCTCCTCCTGCCAAGAGAGACCTGCATGAACACCAACATGCTCATGGACATCATCGTCATGGTCACTACCACCACTAAACAGAAACTCCTGAGGTGGTTCAAATGAAAATTATCGAGACCAGTGATGAAGCTAGAGTTCCCTCATGGGGAATTTCTTCCCGCCTTTAGTCATTCCTATAACTGTCTTGTGCTCTCAAGTTCACAACTCGATTCACCGAGTCCGGCATGAGCATTGTGCTTCGCTCCAAACTTTTCTCCAGGAGACTTCTCTTCTTTCGTTTATAGTTCTCTTCACATTGTCAATGTCTTATCGCTGTTACTTGGCTGTATATGCTACTCTTATCTGCTTCTTTTATCCTTGAGGGAACAGCTGAAGCGCGAGATTTATTTTGTTCTTCTCTTGATGAGAGTCGGGATGAGCTCTGTTAAATAAAAACCAATGAATACGTCCTGGAGAACTCCAGACTGGCCACGCCCTTGTACGATCACGTTATTCAAATTTGCTTTTCGCACGCAGGAAGTATGTATGATACCTTTTGTAGCATTTAATGTTATTCTTTTCTTCAAATGAATCAATATAGCAAATATGAGTCATACGAGCGTAATAGCGAACTCCGTACTTAGCCTGCGTAACTGAGAACAGAATAAATAAGTTTGCTGATGCCCGCATATTCTAAATGAACGGGGTCATGAGGGAAGAATAAGGGGCAATTTGAAGAATGGGCGCCTGTTCCATTAACAACCTATATTCTTGACAGAATTCTTCTTTGCCAGGTTTAGTTTTGCTACCAGCCAGGCAATAGATTTATAATATGGTATAATACTATCTTGACAATATTAAAATCCAGATACCCGTGGTCATGGTCCGGAATTCTATATTGTCGATATCCACTTAATGCAATCAGGCGCTTACAGCCAGCATTATCATTCCCCTGCGACATATCACCAACAAAATAAAAATAAAACGAGTAAAATAGATATAATAATAATAGTGACCATCTTTCTATTATCCTAGTCTAGTCAATGAGGTACTGCGCAGTAAGGTAACCGCAGAACCATGGTCTATGTTGGTGACAACGGCCTTTTTCGCCTGTATAAGGGACTACCCCACGACTGATACCCTTTCCTAGAAGATCTCCAACCAGTATAGCGGACTAATATAAAGTTCTCTAATAAAACGCCGCCCCCCCCCTCGCTTAGGTGCAAGAACTTCACGTCAGCGGACACATGAAAGGATACCTCACAAGTCTAGAAGAACTTTTGACAGATGTGCTCTGGCGTAAGACCAATCTGGAGGAATTGACCCCGGTTTGTGCCCCCACAATCGTAAAAGGTAGAGTTACTTCCTTCAATCAAAGCGTATTTCCCTCTATGCTTTCAAGTCTAATAAGTATGTCTTTGGGGGCTGCGCCGCGGTACTGTTCTTGATTGTGTCTGGTAAAATTGATAGTCCTGCTTAATTGCGTCTCGTGCCCTGGCTCCAGTAGGATATCATCCATGGGAATTGTCCTTTCGCTATGGTCTTTGAACTCATAGTATAGCTTCTTATTCATAGACTTGATAAACGCTCAATTTGAACTGTTTACTGATAGGATATTTGTGAACGCCGACGCCGTTCCCTTCTGAAATGCGGTCCCCTTGATGTTCAGCAATATGCCAGCGGTGACTTTGATAGGGTCGGGCTCCGGTGTCTCGAGTGTGTTGGTGAAAGCCGTCCCCTGAATCCCTACAATGTCGTTTTTATCCGATGATCATTATGAACTAAACAGATTTGAACAACTTTAATATATGTGTTGCAAGACACTAGATAGAGAAAAGTGGTAAGAAAATGATAGTATAGAAGGAATTGTAGACAAGGGGTAGTGTAGTGGTAAGAGGAGGTATAAGAAGTGATCCTTCACTTCTTGAAAGTATGTCACATCAGTAGGTTTACCAGATGCACCCCTCAGTTGCTTCCTAGGAAGAACGATGAAAGGTAAAAAAGACTTCAAAACGCAGGGAAAAAACCATAGAACCTTGGCTGCTTTCATTTATGCAGCTTATTGAAAGTGCTTGCTCTAATTTGAAGCTCTTTGGAGAAGAGATTTATTGCCACGTGTATGCGTGTGAGCAGGTGTGATAGAGCTAGTTAATTAAGCTTGTGTAAGCATTATCCTTTGCCAATGACGAGCTGGCTTGCCAGGAAGATAGAAGCTTCTTGGGTAATGAGATAAAAAAAAAAAAAAAGAAATCTCTTGCATAGGTGGGAATAGTGTCTGGAGAGGGGAAAGCCTTACAGGAGAAAGGAGGCAAGGAATACATACCTGAGAATGTCGGAGGGAATTAGGGCTAGGTAAGTGAACTTCGGTGTTGACTTTATTCACGAATCATAGACCTATCTATAACATGGAAAGCAACTGAAGGACAGCAAGGAAAAACTAACATTTTCAAAGCTCACATGAAGGTCGGTCCCTGGGGCCAGGGTTATCACTGGGTTATCTGAGCAGTTAGAAGATCGGTCCTTTGGATCGTGGGACGGCAAGTTGATAGTCTGCGTTCTCCGGTTGGCCATGTATGGGCACCTGAGTGGGAGAAAAACTGGCGGAAACATGCCTCGCAATAAGACAGTCAGCGAGTCTTTGAATGTCAACATATTGAATTTGAGATCCAGTGCATACCTACGGCACCAGTGAACTATCATGATATTTGGCCCACTCTGATCAGATTCACAATTAGAACTCGTGAATAGATATTCCTCTCGGCATCCTACTTGATGTGCACATACTACATGGAAGGGTGGACAGTAACGAGTCCCCCTATATGTGCAATAGCCCTAATTCATCATTTATGGTAAATAGTCTAAGTACAGAAACGCCGCGTCATCCATGCCTCGCACGCCTTCATATCCAATCATCCGGTTGAGTAGGGTATAGTATAGTTAGAGTCTTTCGTCTAAAGTTCGCAGAGGCGTTAAACAAACAAGGGATCAAATCTAGTCCTTTGGCGGCGGAGGTGAAATCCAACCCCCGTCCTCCAGCCACACACCGGCACCGCCGTACTTGCCTGCTTCAGCTCCCTTCAAAAACGCAAAACGGAAAAACAGTTCTTCGGGCCTATTGTCGTCCTCATCCTCCGTGCCTATCGGATCGGTATCGGTCTGATCGCTCTCAATGGTCGGGCGGTGTAGGAGTTCCAGGCCAGTATGTCCGTGGCGATGCCACGTGAATTCTCCGAGCTTATCCTCATCAAGGTACCCACGCCAGCGCTCCACATCGTTGACTAGGACCGAGATACCGTCCACACCGAGATTGGCCATGCGTTCCTTCTCCCATAGCGTGAACGTTATGTTGCCATTCCCATGGTATACTTCGTTGGATCCCGAGCCAGGGAGGGTGATGTTAACCGTTGCATCGGTAACGTTGGGGAAGGTACTCCCCCACCATCCGTGAGCTCCGCCAGGTCCCGGGGCTAGCTCGCCCAGTGCGGCGGGCGTCTCGATGATCGACGCGAACCCCCATCGAGCAATGCCGTTCATGAAAAGTCCAAGAAGCAGTCCTTGGTAAACCAGCGAAGGCCTCGTAGGAATTGCAGTGCCAGGCATGAGAAGAATTGCAAGGATGTAATGGTGAATTCGGAGGCGGAGGCCAGGCAACGGAAGCAAGATCAAAAGAATAAGGCCCATCGTGCAGTAGATCTTGAGATAATGCGGCATTAAACCGCCTTGGCGGATCTGCCAGGCCTGACTGAGAATAATGCAAATAACCGTTGGTATAACCATAGCCAACGCTACCTTCGCTCCAGGCTGCCGCTGGATATCGTGAGGCGTAAGGCGTTCGAGGGGTATCAATCGTGCAAAAGTGTAGTTGTTCAATGCACCAATGAACACGGGTGGCAAGTATAGGAGTGTCTTTGTCACCTGATAGGTGGCATCAGAGAGTGGCCGAAGAAGTGGCCGCGCGCAGTACCTAAACAGAACGAAGGCTACGAACGAAGCCGGTAAGAGGTTTGCAAGCAAGCTAGAGACGAGGTCGGCAAACTGGGGGAGTGTCGGCGGATCAGACACCAGTCCCACTTGGCAGAAAACCATGAAAAAGGTACTGAAGAACAGTACTGGGGGTGAGCGGCATAAGAGCCACAAGGTGGCTAGCGCACCAATGGTAATGCCCAAGAGCGGCCAGCGCGGGTCGTTGGGGCAGGTTTCCTGCGATGAGCCTAAGGAAACAAAGCTGAATGACTTGGGAAACGTTGAAGGAAAGCCAACCGAGCTGATTCCATTCTGCTTCGATGCAGGGAAGGAATGGGTCGCGCCTTCTAGCTTCAAAACGCCGCATCCTCCAATGGTATTTGTGATAACACCCGCATGAATAGCGGCTTGGCAAACAAAGCTGTCTGCCCGGTAAACCGGGGTATCGTCCGATCCGGGTTGGGGTCCGCCAACCACGAGACCTTTATAGCTGTACGTCTGATTGCCTACCATATGGGGTGCCGCCAACTTAGCATCCTTGCAGTTCGCGGGACAACGGAAAGGTATTGTAGCCGCCGTAAAGGGACGGCAATCGTTTCCATTGAGGCCGCATTCATTTCCATAATCCCTGGAAGCAATCTTGTTAGATTTACCGGCAGCAAAAGGCACACGAGGCTTCACAGCACAACATACCAAAGTGTCGCTCTACAAGTGAGGGTTTCCGGGCGGCCGAAGCCCTCGATATAACCGGCGGAACGCGAATGGAGTAGAATTATAGTCCATGGCAAAAACCAGGCGAGATAGAAGAGGCTCAACAAGGCGATCTTATGCTTCCGTTTTGGGAAGAAACGTTCCAGGTACCGGACCGGGAGTTCCTGGATGTGGGGGAACAGTGGTTTCAACAGGAGATCATGCGGAGGATCCGGGCCTTTCACCCAGTTCGCCGTCGCGCGAGCGACTTTCCGGATGGGCAGCGGTACCCAGCCCCATTTGAAGGACTTGGAAGACTCCCGTAGCCAGACGGGGATGTAAGAGACGCCGTGCTCTTCGTCCTGAGGAAGGATGTCGGATGCGTCGGGATCGTCGGAATGCTCCGAGTCCAGCAACGGAGGGATGTAAACCCGGGAACCATCCTCGGGGCCTTCACCAAACATCGTCTTGTTGTCTTTTGGAGGGCTATACAATTATCGGACCAGCGATATGAGGTGAAGAACAAAAGATGCAGGAGCAGAAGCCAAAACAAGAGAGATCGGATAGGCAACCGCCGGAAGCGGGGGACGAACGGTGGAGTGACCGATACAAGATCCGTCACCGCCAGAGTTCTAGAACTGCTGTGGACGCGAGAACAAGAAAGAGGGAACGGGAGGAGGAATGCTTGTTTTCCTTTCTCTTTCACAACCAGCGGAAAGACATGACCCTTCAAGTATCGGGTAGAACAGCAATGATTGGATTTGAATAAGGATAGCCCAGGTAGTAATACTAGTAAAGAGCAAAGGACAGAGGAAGTTGGCAGATGGGGGACATGGGCGCAAAAAAAAGTCATTCATTGGCTTCGACATGTCAGCAGTTCAGTGGCAACGCGGACCAATCACCGGCGCTTATGTCAGCGAGGTACCTGCGGGGATTTTCAACGATTGTCAGGGGATCCCGTGGCGAAAATGCATTGCCATTGGAGGACCAGTTCATCAGCGAGTATTCGGAGGGTTTTAGGGGATGGAAAATTCACACTGATGTACGGTTGAAGATCGGTGGAGAGGGGGGCAAATGCAAGTGGCCTTACTATAAGCGCTATTATTATGGAAGACGACACGGTGGGGCAGAGGTTTTTCTTGGGTACTTCTGTACTTCCCCAGACACACGACTAGGACTAGGTAGTTCTATCGACCAAAGACTAAATCGATGACAGTTATTCGACATCATCCTGGGCTGGCGTTATCCGTGATGTCCCGCAATGGCATCGGATTTGTCGGATAAGGCGAAGCGTCCGTCATCGAACAGTATCGCTAGTCCACGGCCAAGCGCACTAATCACATCAAAGGATTCCCAACGGTCTTGGTGTCCAAGTGGATCTCCAACCGTTATGGACTCTGCTTATCAAGCATAGGACAAGTACAAGGGGAATAACTATGGACGATTGGTCATGATAAGGAAGAGGTTTCACATGAACAAGGTGTTCTCCCCTTTCAATTCCGTTCAAAGTAGACAGAGATATAATTTCATTCTGGAAATCGTTCCTATGCATAGAGGAGCTCAAGACAAGAGAACGGCCCACGCCATTGCAAAAATTCCAAAGCTATTCTGGCCCTTATTCTACTATACCTAACTGTACCTGGTTCCAAACATGGCGCCTCCTCTCGACTTATCCCATCATTATGCATCCACCACCAAACGACGCGAGGGGAGCGGCATCAAAGACCTATATAAGTACTTCTTCATCCCGGGTATTGCGAACCTGGCTGGTGGTATGCACGGACGATAGTCACCCGGCTCTGGATGTTGTTGACATTCACTAACCCCGGTCGTCACCTATCATTAGGCTTACCAAATCCCTCGTACTTCCCATACGATACCCTCGAGGCAACCGTCGCCACACCCCAGCGTTTCCAACCTTTCAGTAATGGCACAACCAAGAAATCTCGAGATGACGCTCAGTCATCGATGCGACTGATCGTTCCCAAAGAGAGCCACGCAACGGATGTACAGAATAGAATTGACGTCGCCACTGCCTTGCAGTATGTCACAGCTGAAGGTCTTCCTCCTATGGCCTCATTTGTTCGCCAATTCGCTCGTCGCCATCTTCATCCCAATGTTCCATATGCTGGAGGCCCCGAAACCATCCTCACCACCGGAGCGACCGATGGCTTCTCAAAATCAATCGAAGTATTCACGAATGTCTGGAACCCAGAGAGAGACTGGACCAGTCAGCGCGAGGGCATTCTTTGTGAGGAATTTGTATATATGAATGCTGTTGCAACCGTCAAGCCCAGAGGTCTCAACGTCGTACCGGTCGTCATCGATGCACAGGGAATGTTGGCACGCGGTAAAGGAGGATTGGCCGATGTTCTCGAAAACTGGGATTTCCGAAGAGGCCGTCGCCCGCATTTAATGTACACCATCACGTAAGTTGGCGGGTGATGAGGTCTTCTCCAATGAGTATAGTTCTATTTTTGGTGGATGTCACAGCTGACATCTTTGCTTCTTTTCCAATGCAGGATTGGCCAGAATCCCACAGGCGGCACCTTATCCGTCGAGCGTAAAAAAGAAATATACGCACTCTGTCATTTATACGATATCATCATAATCGAGGACGATCCTTACTGGAATCTGCAGTACCCATCGGCGGCCGCTTTGGAAGCCCAGCATCGAGGCATGCCCCTAGATACAGCTTCGGTAAAGCGCAATTACAATGCACATGGGAAGCCCTCTGGGTATGAATTCCTGGACTCGTTGGTTCCATCTTATTTGTCCTTGGACACTGATGGGCGTGTTGTGCGTCTCGACACTTTCTCCAAGACTATCGCCCCTGGTTGTCGCTTGGGTTGGGTAACCGCACAACCGGCCGTGATCGAGAGGTTGGCTCGGGTCACCGAAACCGCAACGCAAGCACCTTCGGGCTTTGTTCAAGCCCTGGTAGCCAAACTGATTCTGGGTCAACAGCCAGATAACAAGTCTACCAACTCGAGCAAGAGCGATCGTAGCTGGCAAATGGATGGCTGGGTCCGTTGGCTGGAGGGTTTGCGTGGTGGATATGAACGACGCATGCAAGACATGTGCAGCACTCTAGAGGAGGGTAGATACTTTATTGCCACGGACACCGGCCTTGAATCCAGCGAAGAAAGCTGGGAAGTCGTAGATAAGGTACAGATGTACGACTTTTCTTGGCCCACCGGCGGTATGTTCGTCTGGATTAAGCTCCGTCTCGACACCCATCCCCTGCAAGGAAGATACGATCCAGCCAGGCTTTCCAAGGCATTGTGGGCACATCTGACGCAGAAACCGTACCTCTGTCTTCTAGGCCCGGGAGAATTATTTGCTCCCTCGCAGGAGACCTTGGATCGTTCTTGGCAGTATTACCGACTATGCTTTGCGGCTATGCCTGAAGCTGACGTGAAGGGCATCACGACGAGATTGGTGGATGGGTTCCGGGCGTTCTGGAAGCGGACAGATTTAGATGGTCTCGAGGGAGACGGTGAAGATCTGTCGCAGGTGGTCCGGAACATGGAAATGGAGCGCGTAGGGAATTTCTTGGGGAGTGGATGTTAGAAAGATTACGTTTGCTTTTAAAGTCTTGTACAGATGTGCTTATCGGAGCCCGGATTGACCAGAATATATATTTTGTTATCAAAAGCATATAAATTATAGAACAACCACAAAATTACCTAGATTACTAAAGACATATAGTCAATACTATACCACTCATAGATAGACTAAGTTTAATTAATTTGCTACCCTTTTCCATTTATTTATTAGTACCACTGAAGGAAGAGCGTCCCAAGACCAGCAGCAGTTGATCAGAATCCAGTAGCAAGCCTCTTCGCAGAGCGCCTCCCTCATCAAGTAGGCGGTCTATAGATTTTAACACCCCAAACAGCCCGACCGTGAAAAGGGTCTTTTCATGCTGTAAACTGCGATACTGATATGTTCGCTATAAAGACCTTTCTATATATAATATTTATCTAGAAGAATATTTATTTAACGAACTATTTAGACAAGATTTTTTGTTCGAAAAATAATCGCTTTTGGCAAAACAGTAGACCCAAGAGCCTGGCCATGCCAAAGATACAGTATCCGACAAGGCAGTTCAAAAAAGTGGTCAAGTGATTTTGCCAGAGAATTATGGCGTCACGCGCATTGAATCGGCCATCATGCCGAAGCCCACATTAGTCAGCCCATATTATTAGCACGCATTAAATGCACTGTACAAAAAATAGCGATGACATCGGCGGGGAACTAATCTCCTGGACAAACTGAAGTCGCAGTCTACACGGCACCACACTCAATGTCCAAAAATGTCGGCCCAACTCGAATCCCTCGGCAACAATGAATTGACCGAAGAAATAGAAGCGATCAATGCCATCTACGAGCCCGATACCGTTACGATCAACAGCACTGCGGCTTCGTCGTCCACAGCTAACTCTACGCTTGATTTGGGCAATTCTAGTTCAACGGGTCCGCTGGTCGCGACAGTGAAGCTACAGATTCCCGAACATCCGCATCTATCGTTTATACTTGGGTTCGATGCCTCATACCCCGACACAGCGCCCAAGGTCCTCGGGACCGCATCTACGGCGTCGCGCGGGGAGGGTAAAGTTGCTGTCGATGTTTTGGAGGATATACTAGGGAGAACGTACCAGCCTGGCGCTGTTTGCTTGTTCGATGTGATTAATGAGGCGGTGGAGGCTTTCGGGGAGTTGAATCTCGGGGGAAGCAACAACAGCAACGCGAATGTCAAAGAGCACGAGGACGAGACGGACACGCCGGACCTGAAGGCTGAGGATATTGCCAGCTTGTCACTGAAGGAGTCTTTTGGACTGGACAATCCACCCGACTGGATATTGTCGGATGTGGTGACGGAGAAAAAGTCTGTCTTTGTTGGGCGCGCGGCGCATGTCACTAGTCTTGAGCAGGCCCAGGCTTATTTGGATTATCTCCTGGCGACAGAGAAGAAGGTGGCAGCTGCGACGCATAATATCAGCGCTTGGCGCATTAGGCAACAAAAACCATCGAATGCAAAGGGCGAGTCTGCGGAGATGATTGTACAGGATTGCGATGATGACGGGGAGACAGCTGCCGGGGGCCGATTACTTCATCTCATGCAGCTGATGGACGTATGGGATGTGGTCGTGGTAGTCACACGATGGTATGGCGGAGTCTTGCTGGGCCCCGATCGGTTTCGCATTATCAATGCTGTCGGTCGTGATGCGCTGATGAAGGGTGGGTTCGTCAAGGAGTCGACCCCTGCAGGTAACGAGAAGGGGAAGAAGAAAGGAAAGAAATGAGCTCAGGGTTTGGAGTGGACCATGGCCGAATGAGCTTGCTCGTCGACTGCCGGCTGATCCGTTCCATGGCGTGAACCTACTCGTCGCATCTCCCGATTCCCCTCAAAGGCTCATCTCGATGATCTTGGCATTTGTGAGGTAGTATCGGACCCGTCAGTTGGTATGCTTGGGCCACCGTATGCTACGTTCCCCAAGAGGTAGGTGCTCAACCACTGTCAGTCAAGTACTGGAAGGATTTTCTCATTACCAATAAGAGAGGATCGAGAACCTTCCGGGAGATGAAGGTGGATACATCAATTTCGCATCAGATTAAACTCAACAGCAAGAGAAGATGTTGCCTGGAGAGGGGATAGTGACTCGGACCCTGAGCCCCAGTCCAATAGATCGTACCATAGAACAAAGATACCCGAAAGGATGTAACTGAACAGCGACTAAAGGGCTTTATCCATTATCAATAACCTGCTATACAAAAGCTTTCATCCACGGCGAAGATAATAGTCAATGATAAACTGATCACGCCCTCACTGCCTTGGTTTCTCAAATGTTTAACTCACTACTATATCCAGCACGTCAAATCCAAAAAATGACATCCGTACTCCACACTCTGAAACAATACCGTGACACACACACACACACATATATATATAGCATGACGTCGAATAGTCCAATACTACGTTAGACAGAGCAGTGGGTAAGAAAAAGCTAATGTAATAGATTCAGGAACGAAATTAACTGGTCCACCGCTACATTCTAGAAGGTCAAAGCCAAGTGCAACCTTCCAGGGTTCCCATTACTAGAACTGTCTCGGCGAGAGCCCGGCCAGGGCAGGAGAACACTCGGTTGGAGGGACCAATATGAGATATCCGTTTCAGATCGCGATATGTTTTATCTGGTTTACATAATGGATGGAGGCATCGGCCCATCGTTGGGTAATTCGGATGATCCTTGAGCTAATTTCTGCAATCAAAGCTTGGTATGCAAGTTGGATGTGTTTCTGTACTATTGGTAGCGGTGACTACTGTAGCCGCCCGGTTCCTTGACGGTTGTTCCTCATGAACTCCATGTGGTGGAGGCAAATGTAAGAGGTGTTGGGTTGGGACTTGGTCGAACGGCGGCTGCAGAACCAATTGAATGGCCGGGGAAGCTGCAGTGCCCCGTGTGACTAGAGTCTAAACCAAGTTGGTATGTACATGCGCCAGAGATAAGATCGAGTTAGTGTAGGACTATGAGTTGTACAAATCGACAACTTTCGGTCCACAAGACATGAATCTAATTAGATTGTTTAAGTCTGTAGACGAGGTCGCACTAGTAGATACAATCTCATGGTGAGAATCGTCGGACTAGCTCGGATGACTTGGGAGAAGAAGAGCGAAAAGAAAAGAAGAGAACAAATACCGATCGCGAATGAAAATTAAACCCAATACTACCTTAATATCGAAATACCTTATTGGAGAGTTACAAACGACCATTCGGCAAATCATACTGCTACCCGAGGCCACAAATTTATCTGAAACACGTATCAACGGGAAGATCTCATTTGGTCTTTCCCCTCCGTAAAGGAACTTCTAAGCGACATTAAGAAAGTGGGTACGGGACCAAGAGCAGGGAAATTTATACCCTGGAATCTAATATATCAGGGACCATTATACATAACATATTACATATCAATTTGGCGCCAACGATGAGTATATCCAAAGGTCTGATACTTAAGAAATTGATTGATGTTACTCCACAAGACGTAATGTCCCAAACTCGGCGTTGTATTGGTACGGAACTGGAGATCTGGACCCTGAACCATGGAAAACGAGAACTGAACCTGAGGAGAGAAGAGGAGGCTGGATATTGCGTCCAAAGCTACTAAGAACAATAGTGTTCGTTTAAACTTCGAACCTCCTTGAGTCCCAACCGCATCGATTGAATTCCTATTTTGAAGTCAACTGACTAAGGCGGAGATTCTGCCTATTTGAGACAACGGTACTATGTTTGTACGCGCAGCTCATGTCTCTGTTGCCTCTGCAGGTCCTTGCCTGGTTCCTAAGTATAACCCAACATTTTTGCCACATGCATGTGCGTAGAGCGCTAAACGGCGCAATGAGAACACATAAAAAAAAAAGAAGGGGGAAAAAAATAGCAGCGGAGAATTTTAACTTACAGCCTGTTTTTTATTTGGACGACGTAGCCTGCAGTATGGATGGAGTCCGACGGGGGCCCCATTCCCGGCCATCATTAACAACCAGATTCTATACATACGGAATACCGCAGACGTACTTGAGGTGTGAAAATGGAGACATTCTCGTATCATAGTCTACGAGTCAAAACGATTCAGCGTCCTTGACTGGTCAACGTTCAGCGTCTATCAGACATCAGGTCTTATTCCGTTTGCCCCACGTTTAGCGGTCAACTCCGTGTCTTTCACTCTTTGTCTAAAGAGAGTTTTATTTTTCAGTTTTTTTTTCTTTTCTTTTCTTTTCGTTTTTTTTCCTCCTCCTGCCGGTCGGGTCGATGATCAACGGAGTCGGATTACAGTGTGAGATCCCGTGTTCTGTACTTCGACGTAATGTGGCGTGGTGGGCAATGAGGACATCCACGTATGTGTATTGTACTATTGTTCCCACTGCCACGCCACTAGGGTATTGGTTCAGTTATGAGTTCATTCCAACACGAAGATGAAAGGAAAGGAAACGAAATTAAATCTCGTTCGACCATCTGATAGTATGTACAAGTAGATTGTTCTGGGAGTATTGTTAGTAATATTATTAGGGAATGAGATGAGGTTATCCGGCAACGATGTAACTCAGCAATTTTATTCTGAGGGGATCGATAATACATCGGCTGTGATTTCCACCCGCTATGAAATTTGGATAGTTTTGTTAAGCCTCCCCATAGATTGTGGCAATGCCTATTGATTGGCGGCAGATCCGCTGAGGGCGGCCCCATATTGCCATCCAAGGCGCCAACCGAGTCTCCAATCTTAGGCGGTAGCTGGTCAGGAACCGAGCACTCGGGCGGATGGTGTGACACCAAAGCCCCTCCCCGGGTCCAGGGGCTAATTTCCTGTTGGATGCAGCCGTCAACACTAATGCAGGACTAGAAGGAATTTCATGGCTGGGCGCCTTGCTTGATCCCTCATGACTGGCAGTTCACAACAAGGTCGTCGTAAGTAACTCACCGTAGCATATGTATGGTCAATTTCATGAAAAAAAAAAACCAATGGGTTACATTTTCTCCAGCTACCATAGTTACATACTTACAATACAGATACTTCGACTATTCCTACTACTACTAAGGTACCTCACTACTACTACTACTACTACTACTAGTACTTACTACGAGTATCCCGAAAGGGCTGCATCCACGGACCCTCAGTGGCTGCAGGGCGTTGCAGCCCCAGCAAGCCACTCAGGCGCAATGATCAACCTTTTTTCCTTTTTTTTTTTTTTTTATTGACCCTTCTGGTGAACTCTGTTGCATCTTTCAGCAGTGATGGATCAATGAAGGGTCCCACTCACTAAATGTTTCACAATTGTTCAGAACCCTTCAACAGAGGCTCGCGTTTGGCATGTTCAGAGTTTGTGATTCAACGCTTGTCACCCCACCTCTCCTAAACCCTCCACGGCAATTCGCACGACCACTGGTGACGATGCTTGGTCGAAGTGTCTAAAAACTATATATTCCCCCTCCCTACACTACCGGCTTTTGTCTCTTCTCTCTCTTTCGCTTATCACGCTGGTGCGATTCAATCCTTTTACAGTTCATCTGTTCGACAGTTCTACAGGCTAGTTCCTGTTTGCTTTCTTCATTCCTTTTTGATTCTTGGTCTCTTGCCTGTGGCAGTTACCAGACATTCCTTTTTTTCGGACAAACGCCATTGTACTACGTGTGACAAAAGTAGCGCCCTCGCTCATCTTTATTATACGGACAATCGTCTCTCGATCAAGAAAGTCATTGTTCTCTCCAGTCTTTAACAAAACAGGCATTGTTACTCGGCCCTGCTTCTACTTAAAAGGTATGGCCAATTCGTGCTATAGTGTTTCCTATATCCCTTATTCGAGACTATTTTGAGTTGATGGAACTTCACTGTGTTACTATCTCTTGTGTTGGTCAACTCGTCAAGGATCCGCTCTATATAACAGCTCGTCATCTCCGTGCTTTACGATCTCATCTAACATGATCACCTTCCAGACTCTTTCGCACGACTACATCCAAGGTCTTGTCCCACGGTTCTGATTCGTCCGGTACGATCAGAATCTCCAGCCATTCTTTCAGCTGTCAAACAGTCGAATCTATAGCACCGACGTTCCTTCAAAGATCAAAATGTTCAGCAAGGCTTTCCTTACCGCTGCTCTGCTCGGCGCCGCTGCCGTTGAGGGCCACATGATGATGTCGCAGCCCGTTCCTTACGGCAAGGACACTCTCAACAACTCTCCGCTTGCGGCGGATGGCAGTGATTTTCCCTGCAAGATGAGGTCCAACACTTACGAGGTCTCCGAAGAGAACACTGCCGCCATCGGCCAATCGATGCCTCTCACTTTCATTGGTAGTGCTGTTCACGGCGGCGGATCTTGCCAGGTCAGCTTGACCACTGACCGTGAGCCCACGAAGGACTCCAAGTGGATGGTCATCAAGTCGATCGAAGGTGGATGTCCCGCCAACGTGGATGGTAACCTTTCTGGTGGCCCCACCTCGACGGGAGCGTCCAAGTTCACTTACTCCATCCCTGAAGGCATTGAGCCTGGCAAATACACCCTCGCCTGGACTTGGTTCAACCGTATCGGAAACCGTGAGATGTACATGAACTGTGCTCCTCTTACCGTCACCGGTGGTTCTTCCAAGCGTGACGAAGTTCCCAAGGAGAAGACCGTCGAGAAGCGCTCTCCTAACTTCCCTCCCATGTTCGTCGCCAATGTCAACGGCTGCACCACCAAGGAAAGTGTCGATATTCGTTTCCCCAACCCCGGTGACAACGTTGAGTACGCTGGTGAGAAGAGCAACCTGGCGCCTGAGGGCAGCGAGGCCTGCACTGGCACCCCGACATTCGGTGGAGATGGCAACACCGCCGGTTCTAGTGGCTCTTCTGGCAGCTCTTCTGGAAGCTCTTCTGGCAGCTCCAGCTCTTCGGCTGCCGGCTCCTCCGGTGCTACCTCTGCCCCTGCGCCTCCTGCACCAGTAGCTTCCTCGACTTTGGTTCCCCAGCCTTCCCAGTCCTCTGCTCCTGGTGTCTTTGTCCCTACTGACTCGCCCGCCCAGCCTACCCACACCAGCGCCCCTTCGGGTGGCTCTAGCTCCGGCTCTGGTTCAAGCTCTGGTTCAAGCTCTGGTTCCAGCTCTGGTGCTCTGACCGGATCTTGCAGCTCGGAGGGTACTTGGAACTGCGTTGGTGGTTCTTCCTTCCAGCGCTGTGCCAACGGACTGTGGACCCCGGTGCAGCAGATGGCCGCTGGTACTGAATGTACTGCTGGCCAGGACACGAACCTCAAGATCAAGGCTACCAACCTCAAGCCCCGCATGCTCCATGAGATGCGTCACAGGAAGCGCAACTACCACAACCACGCATAAAGAGATTCTGATATCCGCCGGTTCGGTTATCGGGGTTCCTTTTTGATTTCTCTTCGTTTTCCTTGCAGTGGCGTGGACGCTTGTGGGGGAGCCTTTCTGGGGTGGATTTTCTTCAATTGTATTTACTTTCCAGGGTAGATGAAAAGAAGGTTAGGACTGGAGACCTTCCTTGAATAGAAAGCTTTGATCATCATATTCAGTTGGCACATAACGTACTGGTAGTTTGAATGTGAGACTTAGTGTCTTTGTAACACCAATATCTGTAATCCACATGGACTTGAACTATTATCATCTCTAGAGTGCCACGTATCTTAATAAGGGTGGTGCAACGGGCACCGCATGGTGTTTTGGATGTTTTGAACATGAAGCTTTTCGCGACGTACGCAATTACCGTAGAGCTAGTATATAGCAAGACACTCTCAGATGGGCCAAGTAGCCCACCGATCTTGGACACTACACAGTACTCTCCATACTATATCCATTCCAAAGAAAATGCAACAGGTAGGTTCGCACTAGTATGGTTTGACTTGAAGGCACGCTTGGGACATATTGAATGAGCTCATATTCCCGTGGGTATGTCCATACGTACATCGGATCGGAGAAATATACTATTCTAACAGTATCTGAACATGTGATGAGCTGCTGGAAATAGATCATTGGGTTTTGTTTTAGTAACACAGATAAAGCAATATCAACGAGATCTCATCGACGTATCATTTTGCTGGATATTCTGGTGTTCGGGGAGCGTGTTACTTCACCGCCCAGGTGGTTGGTGTACATACCAAACTTTACAGACTGGAAGCAATGTTTATTTCCCCAGTTGTCAGTGATGTTGTAGGGTAACTATAACTAGCATAAGTAATTAGTCAGCATCGGCGGTGAATAACAACACTGATGGACTTGATGTGGTTGCGAGCATGACTATGCAATTGTTTGAGAAACTGCTCTAATAATACAATATCATTTGGGATACAAACGAAAGAAGAATGACTGAAATCATATAGTACCGCCAACATAGCCAGCACCGCTATGTACAGTACTCATACGGTGTTTGGTCCAACGTGGCAGTCAACCTGAGTCGGCCAAGTCAGAAGCGACCCGCCCAAAAGCGGTAACCAGGGCTTAGGGTTTCTCTGGAGCCCACCACCCGTGCCGGGGACTAAGCGAAAATTTCCTCAGCCCATTGGGAGGATACTCGATCTTCAACCTCGAACGACGACAACGACCACCTCACCGTCGACAACAATGGCGTCTCGTCCTACCGTCACTATCGCCACGGCTGAAGGCAAGCCCAGCGGGGCCACTGCCCCCCTGCCCGCCGTTTTCAACGCGCCCATCCGTCTTGATGTTGTCCAGTATGTTCGATGAGTTTACGCCGCGATTTGGAGGGGGATCGGAGGATGGCTGACGGCTTCATTATAGGCAGGTTCACACCGGCATGGCCAAGAACAAGAGACAGCCTTATGCCGTGAGCGAGAAGGCTGGTGAACAGACTTCTGCTGAGTCCTGGGGTACCGGTATGTGAAATTGGATCGCGAAATTGGAAGCAGAATTGCACAGTCAAGGAATTGGGTCGCTGAACAGAATTTTTCGATCAGGTCGTGCTGTCGCTCGTATCCCTCGTGTCTCTGGTGGTGGTACTCACCGTGCTGGTCAGGCTGCCTTCGGTAACCAGTGCCGCTCTGGTCGTATGTTCGCTCCTACCAAGGTCTGGCGCAAGTGGCACCAGAAGCTCAACCTGAACCAGAAGTATGGCATTCAACGATGAAAGTTTGGCATTGAGATTGTACATGATATTAACATGATGATAGGCGCTTCGCTACCGCTTCTGCTCTTGCTGCTTCTTCCGTCCCTGCCCTCCTCTTCGCCCGCGGTCACCGTGTTGCCAACGTTCCCGAGGTTCCCCTCGTCGTTGAGTCCAAGACCTTCGAGAACGCCGCTCTCACCAAGACCAAGGCTGCCGTCACCCTCCTGAAGGCTCTCGGTGCCGGTGACGACCTCGTCAAGGTCGCCAAGTCCCGCAAGATGCGTGCCGGTAAGGGTAAGCTCAGGAACCGCCGCTTCCGCCAGCGCCGCGGTCCTCTCGTTGTCTACAACCCCGAGGTCGATGGCAAGGAGCTCGTCCGTGCTTTCCGCAACATCCCCGGTGTTGAGACCTCCCCCGTCTTCGCCCTCAACCTCCTCCAGCTCGCCCCTGGTGGTCACCTCGGTCGCTTCGTTGTCTGGACCTCCTCCGCTTTCGAGGCCCTCGACCAGGTCTTCGGCTCTGGCTCCGCCCCTGCCGCCCTCAAGAAGGACTACCTCCTTCCCCAGAACGTTGTCGCCAACGCTGATCTGGCCCGCCTCATCAACTCTTCTGAAATCCAGTCCGTCCTCCGCGCCCCCAAGGGCGAGGCTCGCACCAAGCGCGCCAACGTTCAGAAGAAGAACCCTCTCCGCAACAAGCAGGTTATGCTCCGTCTTAACCCCTACGCTGCTGCCTTCTCTAAGGAGAAGCTTGGCCAGAAGGCTGTTGAGGGTGAGAAGCCTGCTGGTCCTTCCAAGGAGTTCCTCAGCACTCTTCACGAGAACTAAAAGGGTGATTCGGTTTTGTGTTTGATATGATTTACTTCGGTTAAAAGGTAGCACAGCAAATGAATACGGATTTGCAATACCCATGAATACTTCTAACGATAATGTATGAATACACTGTGCCAATGTAGTGCTCTTTGACTGAAGTAAACTTGCTTTCTCTTGTACCTTGACAACGTACGCTATCCTACGACATCTCGAGTGACACTACATGATAAAAGAGTCGTGAGACTTTTCTCACCTATGCTGCACGATAGCATCGCCCATGAAGAAGCAATCACACTTTATACACCGCCGGACACACAACTTACTATTCACATCATATTTCACTAAGGTCCATTAGCATGTTGAAACTCTTATACCCAATGCTTGTCCAACCACGAATCAAGTCCTTAAGTCAAGTAGATACCATGCCAGCACTGCCTCTACTCCCCATACCTTTGTATATCATAGCAACAATCCAAAGATACACCATGGACTGGACTAAACCATTCATGCCAATCTATCACCCCATTGACCCTAAATCGCTCCTGGATATCCCACAAGACATTAACACCGCTCGCTAACCAACAGGATACCCCATATAACTGGAAAACCATCAATCATTCACTCGTCTCTTACCAGAGGGAATAAACCACATTCTCCCAATTCCATCTATATAACGGCACTCTATCACGCATCAAAGGACAGAGCCCAGGATAAGCGATAGTAAATGGTACCACCGAGTAGGGTTTAATTATATCGAGAATCTTTGGTTCTGATAATGGCCTAAATGATGATCCTTTCTTTCTCGGCGAGATTGATATAAGAATGATGAACTTCTGGTGCCTGATTTACTTTGCACTAATGTCGACTGTCCCAGGTTGGTGATGACCCTTTTCTGGGTTGGGGGTACATGCTGGTAGTTGTTATGTTGGAGTAATACTTTATTGTACTGTTCTGTTCTGTTAAATTGACTCTGTCTGGGGTATTCAGTGGCGGTGTGTTACATGGATTACAGAGGCAATGGGGGAGGAGGGGAAATGGAGAGAGAAAGATGGAGGTGTGGAGGGGGGGGAAAATAACAGAGAAGACTAGGTGTTAGGCTTAAAGTATCCAAGGTGTGTACGAGCTTAGTGCTATATGGTATTAAGGTCGACTGGTATTGAGACAAGGAGAAGAAAGCACTGATCGCTCTCATACCCTCGATCGACATAAGGATTGGTTTGATTGGTCTCAGAACTTGGATGACTGGAAACCGTGACACGATCCTGCATATTGGAATCTGTGTATATATCACTCCCAGTGAGGGAAATGACAAATAGAAGCGAGACTGAAGTTCTAAGAAATGAGATGAGTGTTGTGAAGAAGAGAGAGCCAGGAACGGTCTAACAAATCGGAGAATTTAACGCCTACACCTCATGACCAGATCGAGTGTAAATGATCGTAAGATAACTCAGCCGTCATATCTAGCTAGAACCGAG
The DNA here is from genome assembly GCF_009193445.1 of Aspergillus pseudotamarii. Lineage (NCBI taxonomy): Eukaryota > Fungi > Ascomycota > Eurotiomycetes > Eurotiales > Aspergillaceae > Aspergillus > Aspergillus pseudotamarii. The sequence continues at coordinate 129,593 of NW_022475056.1, read as the reverse complement.
CGATGCCTCTACGGCTCTACAGAAGTTTCCTCCACAAAGTACGTAATGATAGGCGGACTAACTACAGACTAGAGACTCGGCTCTCGGCATTTTTGGCTTGATTCGGACATCAGTACGGCAGATAGGAAAACCTTCTAGGCATACGGTAGCTCATTAGTGACGCATGGAGAGAGGGTGGTTATGTAGCTGTTGAGGTGGTTAATTGGAATTACTGGTCGAACGATGGGGCAATTGCATGGAAACAGTTGAGGGATCATCTCTCGGGGGTGCTCGGTCGAATGCATGGTGTGAAGTGTTTTGTCCTTGATTTTACCTCTTGCATGATTTGTGGGGTTATATTGGTATGTTGTGACGACTTGGGAGGGCATCTTCTCCGGGATACCTGCAATTTCAATATAAGATATTTGTCGGAGTACCTAGCTTGCTGGATGTAATTCTATAGCATTATTGTTTTGGATATTATAGAGGGTAGGGTATAAACCCGGAATGAGGGCGTTTTCATAGTGGTTGAACGCGAAAAGTCACACGTGCTCTTGTTATACATGATATCCTTGAGGTTTCATAGTATAAAATTCACGCTGAAGAATCTTATCTGCTCGGGGAAAAACCATAACCTGGTGGCGATTCTATAGAGAGAGCCTGGTCATACGTGAGGTGAAAATTTGGTGGGCCTACTGTGGATACGCTACCTTCACACAGACGTGTCCAATTTCTTGACATGGTATTGGCGGGTACTGTACTCCGTATTGCCATAAACACAAGATATATGATTACATGTCAACTTGTGAGTTAGTTTTTCAGAGTAGCTTATCCCATGTCTAGGTACTAGTGCCTTTCTATATAGTTTCCGAGATATCCATTGAACGAATCAGCGAGGTGAACAACCGAGGGCTTTCGTCCAAAGTGACTGCAAGAATAACACGCTACGTGAACTATCGAAGAGAACCTGCCTCTTAGCCCATGGTTGACTGTATACAGTGGTGGGGTATATGGGAGGATGATGATAGGCTCGAGGGCTGTTAAAGCTTTGGGGGACGAAAAGAGGGAGGCTGAGCGTTAGCCCATCCCACTTTATCTTTCGGCTTCCAACTACCAGGCTTGCCTCTCATAGCCCAAATCTACTTAAATTGAAACAAGAGCATGCTCGTATACATTAGGTTAATTGTTTCTAGGAAAGCTCCGATTGGATGCTGCTGGTCATATAGATGAACAAGAAACTCATATATTGATAGAAGCACTTGGATATTGTATGGACCCTCTGCTGGTACCTCACGGAGAAACACATTGATATTCCCCACATAGACGAATATCAGCGCAATTTGTCGCAATTCGCCTACCCTCTCTTCTTTTGGACGCCTGGCAGTAGGGAGTCGGTCCCCATACCGGGCCACCTGTCCTGGAGTGAGTTGAACACAGCACGCTATACGTAATCATATCGATAAGGGGCTCGTTAGCTGCCGCGGCGTTGCATCGACGACAGATCAGTGTATACTTGGAACCTTATGTGCGTGTGGGCTAAAAGGTTGATATATACCCATGCTCGCCTACAACGACCATCCTTGAAGGAATCGGAGCGTCCATCGGGGGCAAACATCTGGTTAATATGTAATGGGACCTGGGTTTGGGCTGGTGCTTTTGTAGACTGACTCCGTTTGGCTCGGGTAAATTGGTGTCTTGGGTTAATATATTAATTGCGTAAGATATTATACTCGGTGAACAGGTTTCTATGTCGTCGTTCCATCGTGGTTATTTTTGATCCTTGGTGGTTATTTATTAATATCAGGGTGTAGTTATTTATTTCTTTTCCCATTACTCGGTAATCTGGTAGGATCAGTTACCGGGTTATTTGCATGTGCGTCGACCTGCCCTAAAGGAGTCTAGACATGTTACTAGTACCTTTCCTACTAATTAGTATATATTCATACATTCCATTAGTTGATAGATTTTAATCTTTTTCTTTTCTTTTCTTTTCTTATTTTTAATTTCCTAAAAAAAAATAAATACATAAAATAACAAGAAATCGGCATTTCGACCAAACGGCATTAAGAAAGTCAATACTAATTGTTAGCCTCCCAAAGCTCACGGACTTCATATACTAATGCCAAGACAGTCTCTCCGTATCGTACGAAGAGATCAGCGGTGCGAACGTGGCTGATCCACTTTTCTTTTTTATTTCCCTTGAGTAAAAAAAAAAAAAAAGCTCAGTATCATATGAAAGTCACGAGCCCCAGTCTCTCTAAATATTTTCCTAGTTGGTTCCTGTGCCAGTGACTATTCACCACGTAGGTTGTAACCATGAAAAGTAAGGGAGTCCGTGCAAGAACTTAATAAAAGACGGAGCATCGGTGCAGATAGCTTTCCGTCCTTCCAGATATGATCGTCCGCACGGGAGGAAAAAAGCAATGACATTAGGGAGTATTCACACGGTGCGGAAGTGCGGAATCGTATTTCCTCGCTTGGTTACTCAACAGATACTAACAGTTCCATGGATCATAATGGATTTTACCAATGAACAAAAATCAAATAAAAAAAAGATAGTAAGACAAATACTTCTCCAGAAGTTTATAAATGTAAACGAATTTGGATTGATTTCCTGTCGTCTTATTTTTGAAGAAATTTTGGTTTTGTTACTTTATTTTTGGATTTTTTCGGTTAGCCTTTAAATAGCAGCGGACGAACCGCGACCACATACATAAGTTCCTACGATTAACTTTGAACCCGCCCGTCCTCTGCGGCGCCCCCCAGGCTTTACTAAATCTGGTTATTAGTCGTCAAAAAACGCTAGTCTGTTCCGGAACGAATTCAGGGTTCAGGTTAGCTAACCTTTTGCCTAGACTAAAGTAGTTCTTTAACTATCTGCTGTCACTTACGTTTCCCATTGTCCCATGCGCATGCTCCCTGATAGCCGAGGTGATATCATACTAGTAGTAGTGGACATCCCATCAATTCATTCATTCATTCATACATACATACATACATACATACATACATACATACATACATACATACATACATAGTACTGTACATACGTACCTGTACTTTATTATATTACCCTGGTCTCTTTCCCATTTCCCCCTCTTACCCCCCTCCTTTTTCAGTCGCCTTTCCGACTGATGTTGTATCCCATCCATCTTGTCTCCATAAACTAGGTAGATACTAGTACCTAATACTCATACGATAGTACTTAGGAAGGACATTCGCCTACAGTCGTCCAATGGCAACAATTATGCATGCAGGGGCTTCGTAAGGCTTTTCTATTAGTTTATGATTATTACTCTTTTTTTTCTTCTTTCTTTCTGCTTTTCAGTTTTTTTTTTCATTTTTTTTTTCTTTTGCTCTTGTTACAATCATCTCTGTTGGTACAGATCCGTACCACTGCGTTGATTGTATCTGCCTTGTCTTCTGCCTTAGGCTAATTTCCGTTACATGAGTTTCAACCGACTGGCTTGCAGTCGATGCTCCACATACTGAACTTTGGTGCCACCGTTAGAAGCTTGCAAACCATGGGTGCACATGCGCCTGGAAAATTCCCGTTTTTCACATCGGATATGCCGAGTAGTCAAGATCTATCTAGGTGTAACTTTCGGCATGGCCCTTCATCTCTATTTCATCTCTGATGTCTACGTCAGAAGCTCGAATCGCCGTCGGGATCGTCGTTTGTCCGCTTTAAAAGAGTATCTAGGAGGATGATCCGGGTAGCTAGGGAGATGTTAAATAGATTGACTGGCTGAACCAGGGTGATGGCTGTACAAGGATTGGCCGCACTGGACTATAATTGCCATTATTAATAAAATCCTCCTGGATTAGCCTGAATTTTTCTGATTTGGCTTGTTCCTGGTTCTCTCTTCAACGGCACCCCAGTCATTTAAGTTCCAACATTTAGCATCCCAATTACATGGATGTCTCAGACCGGTCGGTGCGGATTGACCCTATCGGAAAACAACCAGAGGCGAGGTGGACACTCTGCTGCGTCTATCCCGAAAAGTCACGGCTTTGGATGGCTTTAGTGCCGTGACTCGAAAGCGTCGTCGGTCTGGTACTACTAGGCAACGAGATACATCCTCCTCGACAAGGTTATCCGATTAAGGGTCTCTACTCTTGGCCAACTAACATCAACTATTGTTTTGTATTTCTTTCTGGAGGTGGATCTCCTTGTTAATACTATCTTATTGCTTCAGGATTGGCTCCATTCAGGGCTATCGGTCGGTTCCTCTTCACCTTTTTTCGGTATTTGTTCGGGAAAATAATTCCCTCTGGATCAACCCTACTTTCGTCAACTCCCGAGGCTCAGTGTGCCAATAAGTGTTTACCTCGTTTGCTATAAGGACACTTTCTTATTTTGCCTTTTTTTAATTTATTTATTTATTTTTTTTTTTTTTTAGCATTTATCTGAGATTTTTGACCCTCGGTAAGCGCCATCAGCTGTGAATCGTATGATGCGTCCCCAAGTAATAGACTTTTTTCTTTTTCCCTTTCATTTTTTAAATTAGTTCACGTTAGCAGTAAGGTAGTATTGCAGGAATTAGGGTAAGAGCCCTATATGTACGATATTTCCGTAAGGGTTGGACCTGATTGCCCGCTGAAAGCCAGTGAAATTGACGGAGAATAATCGCCTTAACCGTGGGACATGGGAACTAGAAATGCTTGTAGCTGATACAGTCGGCCTTGATCGACGAACGGCTCTGTTTTTCTTTGAGTTTCCCGGATCAGTAATCAGGAAAATAATACCCTGTGTTATTGGAGATCCGGCTAATAGCCTTACCATACTAGTCCTCCCAAGGATTCGAGATTGGTCGGAAAAAGGAAGGAGAAACTACGTAGAAAATCGCGACAACCTTGACGGATTGCAGATCGGATCGTCATGATGTGAGACAAGTTGCAATTACGCCGTTACTGAACGATACGGGCTGTCTGCCGGAGAAGAGCCGTTGGATTCCAAAGAGGAACTCCTCCGGACTCAAAACAGTATAGCAGATGGAGCACGCAGTTGGTGGTAGTTTAAGCCGAGCCGAGACACATGCTCTGCTTCCCTTTCCTAATGGAAATGATAATGGAACTCCTTCGGGCCCGGTTGTCGGATTTCACCTAAGCCCACTTGGTACGAAGACCCCGCGAATAACAGTCCAATGGAACGATCGATAGTTTGAGCTCCTGAAGCTATCACTGCCTTTGCTGCACCTTCCCGAGCCTGTGACTTACGTATACCCTCTGAGACTAATTGAGGCTGGGACTGAGACCGTCCCGTGGGAGGATCTTCCCTTTCTTCGAGGTTTCGAGGGTTAATCGGAGGTGTCCGAAATTCGAATACATAGTACGAGGCTTTTTTCTTTTCTTTTCTTTTCATTTTTTTTTATCCCACTTTGCATATAGAATGGATCAGCGTAACTTGCCGGTGGGCATGTGGTACGCCCCCCCCGTATAAGTTAAGTATAGGAATTTTTACGAGTCGTGGGCCGAAGGATTCTTTACTGATTTTAGGTTGTACTTACCATTTTACGAGTAGTTATTGTATTTGAGATTGATATCATCTCGGATAGCTACAGTCCAGAAAAGAGATAATGATCACAATATCATATACGGCTAGGACCGAAATTTAATATCAGTAGGTAAAAGTAGTCCCACATGATTATGTCGACTAACAGGGAGCTCTGGATCCTCGCACACAGACATACAAATTAATCAATTTAGGGAAGTTGTCAGTCGACCAGACACGAACTGGAAATGAAAGGAGTTGTTTGGTAGACGGACGGGACCAAAACCCACAATTTGTCCCTTTCCCATCGTGCATTGATTGAAACATTGAAAACAAGGTTATTTTCAACTGCCGTTCCGAAGATTCTCCCTCCATAGCGGCAGAGCCATTCCCACGTCTCACCAGTCACCCATAGTCTGGTCCGGGTCTCCAGTTTCTTGCTCCTCTAGCTTGTATTCTCTTTGGGTTCTGGAGATAAAACGGGATCTGGGAACGTTTTTATTCCCTCCGCCGCCCCCTCCCTTCCCCTCTATCTTTAGGCTCTACCATACTTAGCATTGTACGAAAGAGGGTATTGCGGGTCGTCCGTTAAAAAAGAAACTTTAGTTAATTAAGAAAAAAAAATTTAAATAAATCCACTGAGGTAGTTTTTCTTTACCTTTTATTTTATTTTTTATTTTTCTTTCCTTTTCATTGCAAACAGAGTGGACAGAGTGAGAGTGGGAAAGGGAGCTCAATTCGGTTCTTCATGGGGCATCCCACGGAGACAGACTACTATCAACAACCCGTTGCATGATTTATGACACTTCTGACGATGAAGCTGGTCTGTGAAGAAAACGATGACGATTCTTGTCTTTCCTTGACTCTTGGCAGTGACTCCTGCGGTCGAATTTGACTGTGACACTGGTGCCCCTGCTGATCATTAGGGAAGGGAAAAAAAAAAAAAGAAAAAAAAAAAGAAGGAAAATAAAATCCTTCGAAGCTTTCTAGAAATTGACAAGTATGGCATTGTGGCGTGCAGGTTCGTTTCAGGATGAGGAAAATCCTTGAATAACGCTTTGTATGCAAGTCATGAAAAGGGTAGAGGTGTGTGGATTAGAGATCGTCTTTGTTGGAAGGTTAGTCGTAGTCAGAAGTACATTGCATACTTATCTCGATTTGGCCATATATAAAGAAAAGCCTAGGGACCCGTCAATGATAGGGAAGTCTGGGCGTCGACCGTTAATGCTAAGATAGTGCCTGTGGATTGACAGAACCCGAGGAGAATCGAACTAAAACTGAACCCTTTTTTTTTTCCCCATGATCATCCGAAGGAATTTGTTTGATGGATCTGTCTAATTTGAAGAGAACTACTATTAGTTAACTTCGTTGGAAAAAAAAAAAAGTGTTATCATTTTTATTTTTTTTCTCCATTGGAAATTATTTTAATATTCTTTTCATTCTGCTGGACTGGATTTTTTTTCTTTTCTTTTTTTCTTTTAATCGATCGACTTTATACTTCTTCCTTTTCCCATCGGGTGATTGATTTCCATTCTCTCTCACGTTCTTACTGCCTTTCCATTCCCGTTCAATTTTGGGGTTGTCCATTTTTTGAATTTTATCCTTATTTTTTTGTTCAATTTCTTGGCCTATCTTTTGATCTTTTCAATTTTGATTATTTTTGGAATTGCCTGTGTCTCTCTCTTTCTCTCTCACTAGCACCGCCCCTCCCTTTAGTACACGTCTTACAGGGGAGGCTGTTTTTTTGTGTACGAGTGCAGATACTTCAACGTCAGAACACTTGGCCCCCGATATCCCTCGGCCCTCAGTAGCAAATCACCTCTCGCATTGCTCTGTGGATTTGCCGCGAATACGCTATCACTGCCAGGGTCCATTCCTTTCCCTCTACGGAGTAGTGGCAGTGTGATTTTCCCAGCCTTCCTCTGAACGGTTAAGGTGCGTATGGATTCCTAAGGGTTCCCTGTGGGCTACTGTGAACGCCAGAAGAGGGCCTTTGGTAAAACAAAATTCCCAAAATAAAAAGAAAAATAAATAAAAAAAAAGGAGCAACAACGAGGAGAGAGAGAGAGAGAGAAAGGACAAAGAAGAGCAACCCACTTCGTTGTTACTTTAGTCTTTCATTCGCCTATTGTCCTACGCGGCCGCGGACACCATTTGTCCTCGACAAACGCCCTTTTCCTTTATCCGTACTCACTAAGCTTGTTTCCCTGCCGTTCTGACATTACTAGTGCCTGCAGTCCGACGACGCTATCCCTATATCATTTGTGTCCAGAAGACGTTGTCTTGACCCTACTACTCTCCACCGTATCGGGGCGTCTCCCAGTGCCGCCTGGATTCGGGCCCAACAATTAACCCCCCCTCCTCCTACAGCGGGACCAACTGTTGGGTGTCCGGGACAGTCAACTGGAATCTTGCAGTATCCCGGGAATGGGGAGAGTGTTCCAAAAAGCCAGAGTATCAGACTCGTTTGCGCAATGACAGTGGCATGCTAGATTGGATACGACCCAACTGCTGCCTTCCCCGTTGTGTTTCCATTCTCCGGAAGTGTATGGAATCGTTCAAGTGAGCCCGTGTGGCGCGAAGTCGTTCTTTTTTGTTGCAGAAAGCTGGTCACAGATCATCCAATTCTGGTAGTCATTCTCTATTCACTCGGCGTCCGCCACCTCCGCATTCGGTATATTCGATTCAGTTCCCTTGATAGAGGGTATTTGTCACCAGTACGAGGTTCGAAGAGAGCCCGGTTCTATCTGCCCTTTCAATCCAAAGAGGGCTTAAATACGGCTTTTATCTATCATTTTCCATTTGATTTTTTTTTATGACACTGGTTTTGCTACGACATCCTTGGATTTTTTATCAACGCCAGAAGCATTCGCAAAGTCAATAGGAGGTGTGTGTGTGGATGCATTTCGACCCGTCTGTTTACTTGCTTTAACGTTATCATACCCCTTTTGGTAAACAATGTTAATCGTTTGTGCTGTTCTCCTTATCAGATTCTTCCATTGCTTGGTACCTTAAGACCTCGGGCTTCGTTTGGCTTTCTTGCAGGCGCTTGGATACCATCTTGAAAGCCGTTGCTGTTTGGGATAGGATCTTAGGTACCTGCGCAGAACCGACTGTCGTTTACGCCCAATGTCAACCATGTCGAACTACTATGTGGGACAGTTCGGACGTACGTTACCTGCCATCGATGGCCAGCCGGGTCGTCGAGAGTCCATCACGCCAGCTAACCCGCCAGTCTCTGGATCTCACCCATACCAACTTCCACCACCGCGTGCTTCGGCACCTTTGCAGTTAGGAACTGATCCCTTCTTGCATCAGCGAAATCAGGGAGAGGGAGCCGATTCTGGTGGGGCACTTTCGAGGCCCTCTCCAGGTCATCAGCAGACTCCAAACAAACAGCTCCCATCCGTTAGCCAGTTGTTGACTCCCACTGTGCATGAAAGCCGACCACCATCACCCTATCATCCCCATGCATTCAACTATGCGCCTCATAATGGAGCGACAGATCCCACGCATCGGTATCGTCCTAAGGAGACAGGCCCTGTCTTCGCGACGCCCCGGAGTGACATCCACGAGAGCGCCAAATTCCATTCTGATCCTAGTCCACAGCTGCAGCCGGGGACCTTGCCCCGCCTCGCTCACATGTCGCCCCATGGTTTAGGACATGAGCCTCACTTTAGCTCTGCAAGCCAAGGCAGCCCTTCTATTCCACCTTTCGCACCCCCTTCTTATTCCCCCCAGGGCTTCAGATCTCATGAACGGGATCCAGGAGATGTGGCTGGCTCAGAGACCTCGGATTCTGGTAGTGCGACAGCAAACAAGTCCCAGTCCAATGTCCGACCTCATGTCATCGATGAAAAGTATATCGATGGGGAGGGTTTATGCTATATATACGCTGATGGCTCTCATTGTCCGAAGATCGTCGATGGTGTTCCGGTGAACGCCAACTGGGGGATCACCAAGGCTGGAAAGCCGAGAAAGCGGCTGGCACAGGCGTGTCTAACATGCAGGGAAAAGAAGATCAAATGCCAACCAAACCTTCCTAAATGCGACCAGTGCCAGAAATCCGGGCGAGAGTGTAGGTTTGAGAGCGCGTAAGTACCGAAGATCTACTCAATGCAATGCACATGTGTTTAGCTAACATCGTTGTCTATTAGGCCTCGCGGCCATCGTGCAGCACTGAAGGCTTCGCAACTGCTAAACCGATATGAAATAAGAGATGGTTTCACTACGGGTCACAACTATCCGGGATCTTCTAGTTCGTTTTACTCGATGGTTCGGGCATCGGAGAGCTCAACCTCCCTTCCGGGAACCAGTTCACAGTCACCGGTATCTGAAGGCGCTGTGCTTACTCCTTCCGCCATGGAGGGTGTTCAGGAGAATACGCTAGAAGCCGAGCATCAACGCAGGCTGCGTGTACAGAGCTTGAGCCGGGTCTCCATGGGGCCTGAGGAATTCAGCAAACGCCCTGCCGTCCATGTATCGCCGGATTACAACGAGATATTGATGGAGATGAAAGATTTAGATCATCAAGATCCCATCGCATGCGACTGGAGCATCGATCCATACGAAGCCGATCCCGAATTGACAATCCATTATGTTGAAACCTATTTTAGCTACATCAATGATCGCTTGTATTACATGCTTCCCCGGAAACGTTTCCTTCTGTGGTTGAGGTCATGCCATACGAAATCATTGGACGATAATATGCTTCTTTATTCGATGATGGCGTTGGGTGCGGTGTTTTCAGATCGTCCAGATCGAGTGATGGCACTAAAAAGGTATTCGCGCACTGCCCGATATGCAGTGGAGCGCAGCCAACATAGTCTCACGTTGCAACTTGCGCAAAGCCGTATTATCATGTGTCTCTGGTTTTACGCTATCGGTGCACTCGTGAAGTCGTGGGATGCAGCAGGTGCAGCCGTCCGAACCGTGTGCGGGTTACGATATAATGTTGAGTCAGGTGGAGTAATCGTAGACCAAAGCCAACAAACTTGTGAATACGGTCTACACCCTCAAGCGTTGATTGAGTGCCGCCGGAGGACATTCTGGATTGCATTTATGATGGATGTAGGTTCCCCGGGAACGTCCCGACTTAGTTGGTTTCATTTCCGAACCTGCGCTGACCATTTGTCTACTAGCGCCTGTCCTCCTTCTACACACCCTCCTCGACCTTTATTTCCTCCCAATCCGCCTACCTCAGACTCCCTTGCCGAGAAGAAGTCTACGAAGCCCAACAATATACTACCGTGCCTTATTTCCAAAATTTCTTGAACCAGACACCGGTGTCGCCAGAGGATGAGCTCTCTGGCATAAGTGCCATGGCGCTTTTGATAGACGTCATGGCCATCTGGGGAGATGTGTCTGATCATGTATTCCGACTATCATTGATACCCGCGGATGCATATCGCAAGCTCTTCGAAGAATTTCATTCCTCCATCGTCCGGCGGTCGGACGAGTTGATCTCGAAACTTCCAGATCATCTTACCTTCACGGCAGTAAATATGGAGCGAAGTATTCGGACAAAGAAGGCAGACACATTCGTGGAGATTCACTTGCTGTATCATGCAACCTTGATGAAGCTCAATCGACATGCTCGTCACCGTAGCCTGCCTGAAGCAACAATCGACTGGCACGTACATACAACTCGGAATCACGCGGCCGAGATTCTCCGGATATCTCTTACTCTTATGCGCTATGCTGCCGAGTACGAACCGTCGCGACTTGCCATGGAGCCGACCACGGCCAAAGGCACGATTCTTAGTCCTTACCTAGGCTACGTGATAGTCTCTGCGGTCGACGTCCTCAGTGCGGGTGGGTTAATGGTTGATATCCCCGAGACCATCACTCTCATTCGGGGTGGTCTGGAAACATTGAAGGAACTGAGCCGTTTCTGGGCTGGATCTGTGCCTTTAGTATCATTGGTCGAAACACGTCTAGACGTGATGCTAGAGCATCGCCATCACCCGATGATGTCGGAAGGCAAGGTTGCTTTCATGGTAACCGGCCCGTCTCTGGATAGTCAGGTCCGCAGCGGTACCCAAAAGCAAGAACCACCATCCAACGAAGATCTCATGTACGGTGGCTTGCCCCGTGAACGGTTCTTTGCCGCCGTGGGCGCCGGAAATGTTCCATTCCTGGAAGAAAATATTCTCTGGATCAGAGATACCAGTTGAATAAAAAGGCATTGCATTGCAGAGCTACTTTCCCATATAATGTTGGCGATCTGCTACGATTTCTACCCTTTATCCTTTCCCTCATTTGTTCTCTGAATCCTTGCATGGCGCGGTTTACCAAAATGGGCTAAGATAATTTATTACCGTATACCCTGGAGGCTGGTCTCTTTCTTCTGCTACCCTTTAGCCCTTGCGCTGTTTGAATTTTCTGCTCCGTTTGATTGAAGGCTGGAGTATGCCTGTTGACGGAGTAAATGCGGATCCATTGTGTGTGGTCCCGTATGACATGAATGATACGCTAGATGCATTGACATGGACGTGTATATTAGCGAGACATGGTTGATCTAAGCATGCTTTGAATTGAGTTTTCTTAGAGACTTTTGACCTATGAATTTTTATTCTATCATGATATGATATATATCTATATAAGTGGCCCATCTCAATGAAGACAAGAGTACCTACCTAATACCCAAAACAAAACGACACAAACGTCGTACCTTAATTGGAAAGTTCCCACCATACCGAATCCGTCAAGGCACGTACACGGGACCAACGGGGATCCACATCCGAACCCCCGACACTTTTTTTCCCGCGACGTCATCCCAAATAACAGCTAAACGTCTCCCCGCAGAAAGAAGAAAAGAAGAAAAAACAATAGCTAAAGAAATTCCCCGACCCATCACCCACCGACTAAGATCAATTCGAAAAACCAATCATCACAAGAAGATGCCTCGCCGCCACTTCCACAATTAATTCTCGAACTGATTGCCCCCGTCCAGAGAACCAACAGCACAAAGTCACCATGGAAGCGTCCTCCTCATCCGAGTCCTCGGACTGGGTCCATGCTGAAGCAACAACATCCCAAGAATGGACCACCGGCCCCGAATACCCAGATAATACCACGGATCGCAATCAAGCACATCCCTCCACCGAAGCAGAACCAGACTACTCGGCTCTATTATCCTACCCCGAAGAAACGGATTACTATGCCCTCCTGGGGTTATCCCGGACACCGCCGCCTAGCGACGCGGAGATCCGCTCCGCGTACAAGAATCTGACGCTGAGCTTCCACCCGGACAAACAGCCCGGTGAGTGGCAGGAGATCGCGAGACGGCATTTCGAGCGCATCCGCGAGGCGTACGATACGCTGATTGATCATCGAAAGAGGACCGTGTATGATCTCCTGGGGGCGGAGGGCGTCCGGGCGGAATGGGGACCCGGTGGGAGTATGGGAAGGGGCGGGGAGGCGGAGCGGGAACGCAGGGTGGGTGTCAGGGCTAGGACGCCTGAGGAGTTCCGGAGGTGGTTTTTGGAGGCTATGAAGCGGAGGGAGAGGAAGGCCATTAATTCTATGGTGCAGAGTCGGGTATGTTTATCTTGATTCCCTGTCTTTTGTTTGGTTTTTTTTTTTGTTTTTTTTTTTTTTTTTCCCTTCCGGGAGGGGGTTTGATTTTGGGCGTTGTTGCTGACCTGGTGGGCTCTCTTTCTTTCTTTTCGTCTGGTAGGGTTCCATTGTCCTGGGTATTGATGCTTCCGATCTGATTTCTGTCGATGAGGATGAGGGTGAGGTTTATATCAATGTGCCTTCGGCTAGGCCGTCCAGGTTCAATGTGGGGTATGCTTTCAAGGCGCCTTTGCCCACGCCGAAGAAGCTACTGGGGAAGTTGGAGAGGGATGAGCCTGTGGAGGATGGTGCTGAGCAGCAGGAGGCTGAGGCTGAGGGTGATGAGCCGGAGATGGTCATCAATGCTGGGATTTCGGGTGAGATGCGGCACCTGGCCCAGAAACTTACGGTTGAGCTTAATGATGGAACTACGGAAACACGTAAGGTAAGAGAGGCGTTGTTGTGATCAGCCGGACTTGTGGCTGACAGTGTTGTGTAGGTTCCCTTGCCACCAATTATAGCCTCGCAGGAGATCACGCTTGGGGCCTCTGTCAATCATGTGTTTGGCGACGTTGCAAGCCAGAAGGGCATCCTTAGCAAGCGGCCTTTCTCGTTCCTCAGATATTCTGCTGTCTCAGTTGGCGCCATGGTCTTGCCTGTTCCGTCAATGCAGGCGAACATGACGAAAGCTTTTACGCCCGTTGCCGGGGCGAAACCTTTTAACGTCAACTTTAGCAGTTCGTTCTATAAGTCGCCTGTGAAGTGCCCGCCTGCAATGGCTGTTCAGGTCATGAAAGAGGTGGGTGACAGGAAACACGCCTACTGTAGATGGCAAAGTGGTACTATCAGCTGGCCAGGCGCTGTAGAACGCTTGCTTAGCCCTTTTCTTGACATTGGTCTGGACGTCGACTCTGCATTCACCATTCCCAAACAGATTAGCCAGTTCCAGGTTGGCTTGCTATCTCTCCCAAAATCTCAGAAGCAGGCTGCTTTTATGGATGACTATGACGAAGAGCCAGAGGGCGAGGAAGAGGAGAGCGAATACCAGCAGCTTCGGTCCAAGCAGCGCGCAGAAGACAAGGTGGGCGAAGCTTGGCAGTTAGGCTTCTCTGTTTCTCCTGAAGCAAGTGGCTTACAACTGAGCTATGCACGCAATCTCTTTTCTGGAACGGCCGCCAATGACCCTATGCGCTCCGAATGGAGTTCCGAGGGCCATTATGCTTTGCCACCAGCAAATGAACCACGCTCTGTGCGGGTTGAAGTGGCCAGTACTATCAACATGGATTTGTCACTTTCGTGGAAGATTGAAGGGTCGAGGCAGGTTGGAGAACTGACTCGCATGGGACTCGGTGTTGGAATTGAAGGCCCCCATGGCCTTGTCATGACGGTCTCGTGGAATAGACTTGGCCAAAAGATCAAACTTCCTATCGCTGTCTGTCCCGTTAACATGGTTAATGCGGACGCTGCCGCCCTTGCTGTGATATTCCCATGGCTGGCATACTGCGCGTGGGAATTTGGGTTCATTCGGCCACGAGAAAGGAAGAACCGTCGACGTGTAATAGCGCGACGACAGAAGGAGCTGAAGAAATTGGTACCAATAAAGAGAGCGGAAAGCCTGCAAGCGACTGAACTTATGACTGAGCAGATACGGCGGAAGCAAGCGAAGGAGGAAAGACAGAACGGTCTAGTCATTACTAAGGCCGAGTATGGCCATCATCCTTCAAAGAAGAAGGGCAGCAGCATTGATACAGAATATGAGGTGGTGGATGTTACTATCCCTGTGGCTGGTTTGGTTGACCGTAGCCAGCTGGTGATTCCCAAAACCATGGTCAAGGTGAGTTTATTATCAGCCCAGCGGTCTCACGGGGATACGATTTAGCTAATTATGAGCAGTTCCATATCCTTGGCTTTTATGACCCGGCCCCTCTTCTGCCAAAGACCCTGAAGATCTGGTATACATACCACGGAGCACAGCATTATGTAGAAGCCACTGATTCCGAAGCTATTGCTTGCCCTATGCGCACTCATTTGATGTCAGATGAAAGCTAGCCAGTATCTGGTGAACGCATGACATCTGTCTTAATATGTTAATAACTGTGGTGCTGTTGACAATGTTGTTGTTTTGGACATCGCCACTCTTGGACCGCACAACTTTGTATGTTTGGTGTACTGACAGATAGACTTATTATTCTGTGTTCTTGGAGTATGAATAGCACAACCCACTAGTAGCATTCGTAATAATTTGAATACTTGAAGCTGTGGAATATAGTTTGTCTTCAGGAAATAAAAGCCAGGATGATTTGTGAAGGTTTTGAGTGAAGTAGGGGAGGCATCCGATAGGTAACGGACTTTGGCTTCTGCCTGTCATGCCAACGATCCCACTGGAGTCCCACCATTTGTTTGCCGGTGTTACTGTCATTTCAGATTACCAGAGCCCCCCTCATATATTCCCTTCTTTGTTTATCTATCTTCGCGATCTTTTTCACTTTACATTCTCATCCGGTCACATCCTTTCACACCCTTGACCGCGTAACCACACCTTCTTACCCAACTGACCATATATAAACATGACTGAAATCCATGATGCCGTTGCCAAAGAGGGCACACCTTTTGCTGCTTTCAATACTCCAGGTCCTATTACCCCTGTCAAGTACCGCCCTACTTGGCCAAAGCTGCAGCCAGACGAGCCCACCGTGACTACGACTCCCACTACTTCTACTGCTTTCACTTCTTCTACTAGACCTGCTGCCACTGTTCTGACTGCACCTGGCGCAACCCCTGCTCAAGCTGGCTATCAGTGCTGCCCTGGACCCAAACTTCACACGAGCTGCTACTCCAGCGGACCATACGTTGGCGTTATCCCTACTCATACTTACTGCCCAAAGGTACGCTAAAATGAGCATGACGCCATAAACTCACTAATAAAACATGACTGTAGGCTGCAGGATTCCCTGGTCATTGTGTCTGCCGCCCTGTAGATGTGTCTGACCCTGTTATACCGAAGCCTTATCACCCCGACGTTTTTGAAGTGAACAAGCCGATGGCTGTTTCTACTGGTATTGTCGACCCAATTTCCTGTCATGCCTAGTATATAACTGAAGCTGAGAATAAGTGCAAGGTACTAACTTCTCGCTCATAGCCTCTAGCTCCGGAAAGCCAATGTACCAGGTCCCATACCTTGTTGAGGAAGACCGCAAGTTCTGGTTTCACGCGCCCAATGGTGATTGTATGCACCTCACTGTCAAGCAAATCGCGGAGAAACAGTGCGTCGGGCGCTGGGCAAACACTTGTACTGGCCAGCCTTACTATGTGTGTTTGCCTAAGGATAGGATCAGGTATGACGCTAAGGATTTCAATGCAGTCTTTCAGATGAGTGGGCTCAGTCATATTGAGTTTCACAAGCGCTACCAGCCTTTCTGATTTTTGGTATGTCTTTTTCTTTCCTGCTCCTTCCTTCTTTCCTTTCGCTGTCTTGAGTGTGTTCCGTGCTTTGATTACTTGTGCGTTTGGGATGCTGATGTCACATAGCGAACTCAATACCTGCTTTTGCTGACTTACTGGACTGGTCTGGTGCTGGAGATGAAGTGGCGGTTTGATATTCGCTGGATACTACGCAACTTTTGCAATTTGGCCGTGGTTGTGGGCATATTGGATGGTGAATACGATGAAGGTTCTGTGATGGCGAGAGCTTAGTTGTACCTAGTGTACTTATTCAATGGAACTCCCTTCTCTAACTATCTCGCGCTCCTAGAAATGGCGATGGTCTTTTGTGGCTATGTTAGTGTATGACTGTGAATCTAGTAAGTCAAAATACTTGACACTGGCTCCAGTCAGCGATTGTTAGACACAATCAGACGCCATAGCCAATGTTGGATTAGGACGATTCTAGAAGTTCACGAAAGGTAGAAGGAACTAAAAATACATCCCTAGCCCTATTATATGTGTCGTACAGATACAGAGGGATTCCCGACCCTATTGCTCCAGTACTGCAGCGGTGGGTTTATTTGTTGATATCGAGTATAAACTATGAAAACGGATGTGTTCCCAATTGGGAAACAATGACGACGAGACGACTAGAAAAAGACACTACGGTGCGCCACAGAATCCACTCCCGCAATCCCGCCGCCAAAAAGAGAAAAAGCATCCAACCACCACTAGAACTTTCAACTTATCAATCACTCCTCCCTCCCCATTCCCTTATCAACAGTTTCACCCCCTCGACAATGACTTCCATTGCAGAGGGGCTTTTTAAATCCCTTCCAAAGCCGAAATACACCGGCGAGGATGAGGAGATCCCGCATCACGCGCAGCCCCGTGGTCCGCGGGTCGTGGGCGCGGACCAGATCGATGAGTCTCAGATTGTACTAAGGGTGAGCTCATCCCGGTTTATTTAGATGTCCTACTTATATGTCATTGGGATGCTAATGAAAACACTTTAGAAAACCGGTCCGCCCCCGTATGGAAACCGTACCGGATGGCGTCCTCGAGCCCCCGAAGATTTTGGCGACGGTGGCGCGTTCCCCGAGATTTTGGTCGCACAGTATCCGCTCGACATGGGCCGGAAAGGTTCATCATCGACATCTAATGCACTTGCTGTGCAGGTTGATGCAGAGGGAAAGGTCAAATACGATGCGATCGCGCGACGAGGCCACAGCGATAACCGGATTGTGCACGCCTCCTTTAAGGACTTGATCCCGCTCCGACAGCGGGTGGATATGGGTGAAATCTCGCTTGACCGGCCGTCAGAAGAGGAAGTCACGGCACAGATGGAGAAGACGAAGAATGCGCTGGCGAACCTGGTGTCGGGAGCCGTGGCAGCACAGAAGCCTAAGAACGTGAAGGGGGGTAGTCGGGCGGAGCCGACCTTTGTTCGTTATACGCCTGCGAACCAGATGGGTGATAATTCTCGGAAGAATGACCGCATCATGAAGATTGTGGAAAGACAGCAGGATCCTATGGAACCGCCGAAGTTCAAGCACAAAAAGATCCCTCGTGGACCGCCGTCGCCGCCCCCGCCGATCATGCATTCGCCGCCGCGGAAACTTACGGCCGAAGATCAGGAGGCCTGGAAGATCCCACCGCCTGTGTCGAATTGGAAGAATCCCAAGGGTTATACGGTTCCGCTCGATAAGCGTTTGGCCGCAGATGGTCGTGGCCTGCAGGATGTTACTATCAACGATAAGTTTGCTCAGTTTGCTGAGGCTTTGTTCACTGCCGATAGACATGCTCGTGAGGAGGTTAGACTGCGTGCTCAGATGCAGCAAAAATTGGCGGAAAAGGAAAAGGCGCAGAAGGAGGAACACTTGCGGGCACTTGCCCAAAAGGCCCGCGAAGAGAGAGCTACCAGCAGCCGTCGCGACTCCCGTGCGGTGTCTCGCTCTCGCTCTCGCTCTCGCAGTGTCAGCCGCAGTCCGTCTCCGTCCTCTGATCGAGGCACTCCGAGTGACGACGAACGAGCTGCCCGGGAGCGTGAGCGCATGCGTCGCGAGCGCCGTCAGGAAAACGAGAGACAGCTCCGTCAGTCGAGAATGGGTACAGAGAGACGTATTCAAGCAATGGCTCGTGAACAGAACCGTGACATCTCGGAGAAGGTCGCTCTGGGATTGGCCAAACCGACTCAGTCTTCCGAGACTATGTGGGATTCTCGTCTGTTTAACCAGACGAGTGGAATGGACTCCGGATTCAACGAGGACAACCCCTATGACAAGCCGTTGTTTGCTGCGCAGGACGCCATCAACAGCATCTACCGTCCCCGGGCCCAAGTCGACGCCGACGACGACGAGGGTGGTGCTGAGGGAGAGATGAGCAGGATTCAAAAGTCGAACCGATTCGAAGTTCTGGGCAAGGCTAAGGAAGGCTTCCGTGGAGCCGCTGATGCTGAGGTGAGTAACTCAATTGATCCCTTTCGTCAACTTTTATAGTAGAATCACTGCTAACGAAACAAAAAGGCCCGTGATGGCCCTGTTCAATTCGAAAAAGACACCACTGATCCCTTCGGCATCGACAGTATGATTGCCGACGTCACTGGTGGAGCTGGACAGAAGCGCTACGGCATTCAGGAAGTCGATCGTGAAGACCGTGGCTCCAAGCGCGCCAGAGTTGACGAGGAGTAATTACTAGATGAGGTTGGGTTGGCTCGGTAGGATTCGATTTATACCATTGTTGTTTGTTGGGATGATTCATGCATTGCCGGCGTTGTCATCGTTTCTTCTATCTATGAGATTGGTTTCTTGCTCTGACTCAGGGGACAAATCCAAAAATTATTGGGCTGCTTTGTGAATATATGTAACTTGTATTGTTGTCAGACAGACAAAACTCGGTAATGACTTTGGATCAATGATGTATACACATGTATAACTGTTTAGCTTACCTACAGAGCACTTCTTCTGTTTTCTATCTCGTCTGATATTCGGGCTACTATTCCCATGATTCCATGAAGACCTTTGGTTAGCCTGATGAATTCTATTCTGAGCATACCCCTTGGGACCTCTTCTCTCATCATAATAGGTAGCGTGAACAGCTAAGTAGAGATGTGATTCTTATTCATTTTGGTTACAGTATCTAGCTCCATTTCTTTCCCTCCAGGATAGTATGTACAATTCCGGAGCATCGATACATATTAGGGTACTTTCCCTCTGCAGTTCATATTTGCACATAAAGGTATCAGAAACAAAAACAAAAACAACAAAAAAAAAAAAAAGGTAACCATAAACCGTACTCAGAAGCCAACCCATCAAATCCATAACCCTAAAAAACACACCTCTTCCTCTTTCTCCACCTTCAACACCACATACATCACTATCACTACCCTGACCCCCTCCTCCTCTTCCTCCCAACCCCAAACCCAACCCCCATCTCCTCTCCAACCCTCTTCCTCCTCCCCACCTCCCCAAGCAACTTACCCTGCAAATCAAACTCCGCCTGCCACCCATCATCCCCCGTAACCGGCGGCGGCGCAACATTCACCGGTAACTCCTCCTCGCACCGCTCCCGAAACGCCCGCAGCTGCTCCTCGCTCCAGCCCTGTGCGCGGAACCACCCCGATAGAGACTCCTGCATGTGGTCGGTGCTTCGGAGCCAGGTGCTGCAGTGTGTGTCCGTCCAGCCTTGCGAACGGAGACAGTTGTAGATGGCTTGTTGGGAGGCGGTTAGCCGGGTTAGGTCGATTGGAGAGACTGGGCGGATGGTGTGGGTTGGTAGTTGCTTGGAGGGGTTTGGGTTGGTGGGCATTTTAGGTAGTATGTTTTTTTTTTTTTTTTTGAGGAGGTTGAGAGGGTTAGTAAGGGGTGGGGTGGGATTATGGGTCTTTTATGTTGTTTTTGTTGTTTTTGTTCTTGTTTATATTGTGGTCATGTATATAGGTCCACTTGGCATGGATGGGGAGGGGGTTTGTGTGTTTCCATATATTGCAGATGGAAGGGGAATGGAAATTACGAGACTCGAATAAGAGATTTACGCTGGCTATTTAAGCTATTTACAATGACCGGGCTACTAGTACATATTGGTGCTCTGGATCCTTTCATTATGAAGGAATTCCTGACCGTATACTAACCCTAGGTTGTTATGACGTCTGATAGGTAGGGAAAACGGTCATGGTTTAGTAGTAAAATCCTGACATGCTTCAAGCACAGGGCAATCCGATCGATCATTCTCATTGGACGAGATTAAATGACGACTAGTTGAGTTATGTACGGGTCATGTAATGATTGTATTCTCTAGTAATACGACCATTATCCCATGAAGGGTTGGTAGCAGCCCTTGGCTCTCTAACTTTAAGTATCTATATGGTATGGCTAATGGCCCTTCCCCGTAGATTCTGGATGGTTGATAAGGGCTCCTTCGTCGGAAAGGTATGTATGCCAGTGGAGCTTGAGATATTATTCGAAATGAACAGAGAATGGGTCATTAGGCGCATATTTTATAGACCCCAGAGAGACTAGGACTTAAGCGGACAAGTACTGCGGAGAGAGAAAGCTGAAGCGCACGTGAAACCGTTGGAGGCGACAAGGGATCTAAATTACTCACTATGGAGCCCCCATCAGTTTGGAAACCGGCGATGGTATTTGCCTAACGGGAAGGAGAGGCCGGAAACAGCAGCTTGGGTATATATTGGCACGCTAGACACCAAATTCATTAAGAGAGCAGCATGGTCGTCAAATACAATCAAGGGATGTAGTGGACCCTACGTACGTCAGAGACTGACTATGCAAGCATAACTAGTAGATGACCGAGACGGCGACGTGATCGGATGATTGAGATTCCCAGGAGCGAATGGATGCGAGAGTCGTGATTTTGACTGCCTCCTACCAGTCCCTGTAGATGATCGTCAGAGGTAGACAACGGTATGCATGAAGAGCAAGATATGGGCAAGCGCTTGAAAAACGACCATGCTAGTGCGTTTTGTGAAAGATAGAGACTGTACTTTAAGAAGGTCATGGGACATAGGTTTCATAGTTATTTGCTGTTGTAGCGCTGCAAGCGCAGTCAGATGAATGTCTTGGACGTTTTAACCGGCAGTGCCGAGGAATGCAAAACTCGACTCGCAATTTGTGGTGATTGCCGTTGCGAATGACGAGCTAGTTGACCTCCGACGGGATTCAGAGACGTCTCTTGGTATGACGACTGTTGGAGTGATACTGCTTGCTAGACGAAACAATACCTGCACCAGGGTTGTACCGCCGGTGTTATATTCCGTAGGGGAAGTGGGTGGTGCCATGATCAGGGCAGGTTCAATGAATGTGGAAGGCTTCTCTTATCGTAGGGGGTTCCCGCTGGCATTCCGTGGATGGACAGGACTCCACCCAGCTCACTGCGGTGTCATTGGGACCCTCCCAAATCCACCCGCTTTATCTCCCGTCGAAAACGGGCTCCTGCTTGCGAAGAGGTGGAGATCCATATCTTACGATACGAATGGTGCTGCCACACTCTCCCCGACTGCAGATTGTGAGACCGATCAGTCTTGTGGTGCCTGACTAGCCTGAGTAAGTTACCCCATGATCCTTGTTGCTTGAAAGTGCGGGGAGCCCATGAGCATTCGCCATGAATCAGTCGTTTCAAATCCTGATCTGCCCATGCAAGGCCATTGGATTGGCATTAGGAACCGTGCGCCGGGAGGATTGGACCAGCAAAAGCACAGGCATTTATCGGTAGTGGCGCCTACCGCGGAGTGGCGATCGCAACGGAATTGCTCATTTGCTACAACTGCTGATAAGCAGTGGTGCTGGTGGAGACACGACACTGGAGATAAAGCTGGGCGAACCACTCGGTCAACGGTTATATCTATTGCGAAAGATCATTAGGTAAAAAATGAGGATAAGGCATTAACGAATTTTCCTCAAGCGGTTGTTCAGGTCTCAAGGGGCCAAAAAGCCAGAAAAAAATCTGAAGGGAGGGACAGCCGGTCATATATATCCTTATAGTTTATTTTAATTTCGTTTTCTTTTTGCCTTGGTTAAGCTTCCAACGATTGTGGATATCTGTGTGGGGACCTTTTTTTGCGACAAACCTTCAGTGACTCAAGTTTCAGCAAAAGTTGGAAAGAGAAACCAACCACAGAATTATTAATTCATTGCATTGCATTGAAAAGGGTGAAGAAGAGGGAGAAAAGGTGGGAGTGTAAGAGAGTGAGTTGAGGACAAGAAACGTAAGTACTTTGTACATACTCAGACCAGGCATAGAGTCCAAGTCACCTGAGAAGCCCTTGTTCAAGTTCTCTTCCACCTTCTTGACTCATTCCAATTCTGGTGTGCTTCAAACCACCTCTGATGCCATGCTCCTCGACTTTTCCCTGATTGCCCGTCTCTTATAGCATCACCGTTCGACTACCCCTTACTTGCATGCTGGTCTTATTGATATCATTCCCTCGGAAAATGGCGTAACGGAAGGCGGTCGACAAGAAGGAATGACTGCTCAACGTCTCCAAAGGTTCAACGGAAACGAAACTATGCAGTATAAGACAAACAGACGAAGCGACTCTGTGCTGACTGCGATCCGTCTGAAAATATTTCGTCGTGCGGCTCATCTCGTTGCCCACAAAGGCGAGCTATCAATCGCACCAGTACCACCTCCATATTATTCTTAGTATACCATTTGGCACCTTCCAAACTTTCGACAGGAATTAATCACGCGGCGTGGACAATCAAGTCTTTGCTCTTCCTTGATTTGCATTCCTATATATAGTCCTGCCTGTTGGAATCCAGCCTTGCCACACCATCACCTTAGAGCCTCAATTCAGCCTGGCTCTATTGTCCTGCGCCGCACTAAATCCACCAGTGATTTATTCACGGGATCACCCTCGTGAAGCGCCGGCGTCTGACCTGTTCCTGGGCCACACAGACTTTACAATACACCTGAAAAGATGGAGCAGTCGCTCTCTCTCATTTCTGCTCAGGTCCAGTTCATGGTAAGCCTATTGATGTCCTACATGCATTAGACCATCTTACAGCATGGTTTCTGAATATGGCTTCTTCAGACAGCTGCTGGACATTTCCAGTGATCCTTCGTTTCTTGAGACTTAGCTGGCTAACAACAATAATGGTAATGCAGGACGACCGACTGGCCCTCGTCCATATTCCACTGGACCTCTACCCGTATTTTTTGAATCCAATCCTTCAGGTCCTTTTTCATGAGGTACCTCCAATTACTGGAAATCCTACAGATTTCCAGAATGGTGGCCCCGACGGTGTCCACCAACGCTCCCATCCTGCGTTCTTGAACCTCTCCATTACACCTGTGGAATGTTCTATTATGTGTCCTAGGCAACTTGCCAATGACTATTTCGCTCCGTTGGTTGAACGGTTTGCGAAGGATAACGTATCGAACCCGAGCCGCTTGTCTATTAGCCGTGAGGATTTCATTGCCATGCAAGTTTACGGAGAGGGTCTCGAGGCAGGCCAACGAGTACTCGAACTCACCAGTCCATTAGCGATGGCGGGAATGTATGTCTCTTTCTATTCTTTCCCCCCTATCGTAGGTTATGCTAATGGGGCTATTTGCAGCTCTATATTCTTTATTTCCACCTACTTCTCAGACTATATTATTGTTCCTCTGCGTAGCAAGGCGCAGGTAATCCAAACTCTGGAAAAGCGTGGGTTTCAATTCGAGATGTCAACGGACGCATTCATCAACAACAACCAGTTCAACAGTTGTCTCAGTCCCGTGTCCCCTCGGTCCACCAGCAGCCTGGGATCTCCCCCGCCCACTCCTCCACCGTCGTCACTTGATGAATTGCAAACTCGCACTTTCTCTTCCTTACGAAAGAATAGCATCACTCCTTCGGTTGATAAATCACTCCGCTTAGTTCAATGTGCGGTTCACCATCGTGACAGCAGTGAAGTCAGCTCTATATCTATACTGCGCGATGCGCTGACAATAGCGCTTGTCGTGGACAAGCCACGCTTTCTATCTCTTACCATGACGGCTGCCGATCCCGCAGCCTCACTCTTGTTGGAACAGCGGCTTTTGCCCCGATTCTCGAGTGACCCTACAGTCCCTGCCGAGCCAGACGATGAAACCAGTCTCTTATTGGGCTCGAAAGAGGAGATCCTCGTTCCTATAGTGCTAGATCTGCGTAGGCTTCCATTAGAGGCTACTGGTATCGTTTGTGGCGTAGCTGGTAGGTTGGCCGATGCTACGCATGCTCGAGGTGATGACATCACGGATGGTTCTTCCACAATTATGTCTCATTCTTTCAATGGTTTTTCTTCTTTTGATGACACCATGAATCATTTTTTCTCTTCGAGCGTCGGATCAGGCGGGCCCGTGAAACCTCCAACCCCTGGTCCTGGACGCAGATTAGCCAGCAACAGCAATCTGACCCACCACCTGCAGCCTGACTTGGACAGCTCAATAGAGGCTGTTGAAATCAGCTTTCTCAGCACTGCACGAGCGGGAACCATTATTGTCGGTGAGCACGAGCTTCAGCGGGCCGTGGATGCTTTGGAAGCAGAGAGTCATGAGCCCGAGGGCCTTGAAGGATTCGAGATATGATTATATCTACATTGCTGCCTCCAATTATACTCTGCCTTCGACTCTCAAACGTACCGCCGGCCTTCCGCAGAAGATACCGCGGCTTACTTTCAGCTTGTCTTATTTTTGAGAACATCTGTGGCAACTTGAACTCTCTTCTTCCCATTAACGATTTACGCTCGGATCGCAAAATTCCGTTGAAGTCTACCATAATCTGCTATACTAGCGCCCAAAAGTTCTCATCTCATCATTTTGGACAATGACACGATATGGATAACAGTACATTCTTGTTTTAAACTATTTTCTTTTTTTTTATTCTATTTTTTAGTTTTTTCACTTAAACTTGTGTTGATAGTTTAGCGAAGTTGTCCGTCTTGCTATGGGATGCCGTGATTGCTGTTCATGCTTTTGATTGGAGATTAGATACCTAAAATTGGATTGTTATCGATATCCAAGGCGCTTTGACTACTTGCCATTTATCTTGCATTTCGTATTCTTTGTTCTTAGGATGACTATTTTCGTTCGGACTGGGATCCTGTCTCCACTAATGACAATTCCATAGGACTTCCAAGGCAAACCTCCATCAGCTGAGAAAACCACAATAGTCGTAATTGCAGGGGCCTAAAAGCTTGAACTAGACCAATTTAAAACCCAGCCTCGTCTTATGGTAAAACTCCGCGAATGAACCCTCACTACTCCATGGTGGCAATCCATACATTCCCACAAAACCAAAGGAACTAATCAATAGATCGGTGTTTGTGACTGTGTCATGCGTTTGTGGGAGGGGAAAGTATAACCAAGTTTCTGAAGTCTTAGTGGTGGCGCAGCTGAGGCCCTATGGCTATCAGTGAACGCAGAAGCACTGCACACTTGGCAAGTGGCTACGAGCTGTGGAGATTAAGATATCGCTTGAGTGGTTTGCCTTGTCTCAGGAAAGCGATCTGTGCCACGATGTTTTCCTCTTAGGGATTGCGATGCCTTCGCCTCTCTTGGGGGTAGGAGCCTATGGGCTGTAGTTGGTGAAAGTGATATGTGCAACATGACTCATGCACGTGGTATGTTTAAGTTAATTATTCATCGGTTGACGGAGCCTGCTTTAGCCGTAGATTTTGACGCTGCCTATTTTTTGAGGCGTCATGTCAGCACATTCCAAGAGTCAATATGTGGGGCCAATACAGATCGAGAGATATTCCTCGGGGCTCACGAAATAATGAATGAAAATGAGGGGTAGAGATATGAATAAGGGAAATACGCACCGTCGGAACAACCACCGGCCCAACATCCCCCCTTCTCATTCCACGCCACGCAACTGACAACCTTGACACCCTCGCCAGCTGGAACACTAGCAACGAGCTCCCCGCTCACAACATCCCAAGCATATATGTACGCCTGGGCCGACCGATCTGCCTTATCCGTTTCGCTTCCACTAAGTACTATCGCATCCCCCTTGGCAAATGCAGACCTGATTCGCAGCTCGCTATTCCGATACCCGGTCTTCCCTGGACCTTTATCTCCGCCCCCAAACGCCTGGAGAAGTTTTCCATCAGTGCGATCAAGCATTCGAATGCGACTGTCTAATGTTGAAGCCAGAAGGGCGTTCCCGTCCGCCGAACAGCGCACGCTCGTTACCGGGTGTGCGAGAACATCGACCGTTGTACGACCCATACGAACATCGTAGATACGGGCACGGCCATCGTAACTTCCACTTGCGATGGAATACGTAGGGGTGTGAACGTGGATGGATGAGACCGTGTCGCTGGCTTCGGTGAGGGTTTGGATTGGCTTCGTTGAGTTGGATCGTATATCCCAGAGATTAATCGTAGTGTCTGCGCTGCCTGAAGTATAAATTAATTATGTTAGAATCAATCGATTTCATCATCACGTGGGCTGAGATGGCGACAAAACTTGGTAAAACATACCAGAAACGACGACCGAATCGCCTTCGCCTGCAAATTGCACCGCTTCAACACGCGCCCCATGCCCACTCCATCGCTTTACAGTTATGCCCTGTTCCACATCCCAGAGGAAAACCTGTCGGTCTCCGCCAACGCTGGCGAAGCGGGAATTGTCACCCGCGACGGCTACATCAAGCACCGAGTACCCGTGCGCTTCGTACTTTTGAATTGGGGATGTCGTTTCCGTACCAGGTTTGTTGGGTATCGCGCGGGAGAGATGGACAGCGCGATCGGACGAACCGGTCAAAACGTATGTTCCAGGATAACTGGAGAATGTGACGGCATTCACCGGCCCTAGGCGACGTCAGAGGGAAGAAGCTCTTGAAGGGGGAGGGGAGCTTACCATTATGTGTCTTTAATGTGTGGACTAAATTTGTAGGGAATTGTTTCGTCATGGGCATTGTACGCAGTAATGTAAAATACACGTCGCTATATTTAAGGTGTTGATCCAAGTCGCAAAAGAGTCGCAGTTCAAGTGGATGTGGAGAAAAGAGCTGTCGTTCTTGGCAATCAATTTAAATGGCAGCGGGAGCACAAGAGGTAACTCTATTCTAGTAGCGTCCCGCGGCTCCTCCGCAGAAGTCGAATTATTGTATACTTCCATGGACAACTCAAACAAATTAAATGTGTATTGACATGCCACGGAATACAAGTAGGTTATTATCAATGATGTAGAAAAACCATCGCTAGCTACCAGCAGGTAAAGAGAATAATAACAAGAAAACCCAGCGAAACTCAGGACAGGGCGTCTATGCCCTATGCAAATTGTCTCCCTCGAGTACACAGAAAGCCGAAAATAAGAAAGTTAAAGATATCTCAAGGGGTAGTCAAATGAACATGAATTAAAATTGACGAATGCATAAGTCTGCTTTTTCCACTGTTGGTCGAAAGACCACAGTTTGCAGTGGTCCAAAAGTGCCTTAGCGACGTCCATGGCTCCGGGTGGATGAGCCCTGCAAGGATTCGATTTCCTGCTCCAGTGATTTGATCCTGTTCTCTTGTTAGTCTCATTAACATTTTCAAGATGAAGAATGGAGAAAACATACGCAGCATGCGTAGCCTCCAAATCCTTGTTGAGGCGGTCTCTCTCGGCAATGAGCTTCTGCTCCCACTGTCGGAAACGCTGCTCTTCGACCTTGACCTGCTCGGTGAACCGCTTGCGAAGCGCCTCCTCCTCTTCCTTGAACTTGGGGTTGTCCAACTTCCTGGGGCGGGCTTCACCGAATTTCCGGGTCTCCATCTGTTGCGCACGGTAGGCCTCATAGTGTTGCTCCTCGGTGGTGTGGATAAGATCCAGCATATGGGTACGAATCAGGATCGAACGAAGTTTCTTAAAGTCGCAGTGGTCCTCATTCTCAACTTCGGCAACACCCCAAGCATATTGACGACCCTTTACAACCCGGTTGTCGCTAGTCTTTACGTCCTTCTCGGAACCGATCACGGCGAAAGGCATGGCAGCCATCAGGCTCCGCGCGTGGGTGGCAGCGTGCTCATCATCTTCTTCAATCGGGGGAGTGTAGATCTTAATGCCTTGGGCTTCAACGACAGCTTTAACCTATATGAAAGCAATAGGTTAAGTAAAAAAATCACAAATGGAGAACCTAAGTCAATCTTACTCTCTGCTTGTAGCGAGCCAGATCGGCGGGGCTGAGGGTGTCGGCCTTAGCAATGACGGGGATAAGGTTGACGCGAGAGCTCAAGCGCTTCATAACCTCAATATCGAGGGGCTTCAAGGTGTGGCCGGTGGGTCTGATGAAATACAGACAGGCATGCACACGCATATCAATCTTATCTATGCGGCGGGGCTGTTGCTCTTGCAACATGTAGGACTCATGCTGATCGTCGAGGAACTCAATGATAGGCTGCCAGGAATCGCGGTTGTTGACGTAGTCTCCGAATCCGGGGGTATCGATGACGGTCAGGCGGACTGTAAAAATACATCCAGAGCGTCAGTTGTCGCCCAGCGAACGGGAAGGGGCTATGGTGTACCTTTGAAGAACTTCTCCTCCAATTCGGCCTTAGTGATCTCGATTTCAACGGTCCGGTCAATCTGCTTCTGGTGACGACGCTTGTGGTCGGCATAGTTCTTGATGGTTGTCGAGAACAAGGTGTTGATAAACGTGGTCTTTCCCAAGCCAGACTCTCCAGCAACCTGCAAGAATATCAGTGCTGATCGGGTTATCGTGTTAGAGTCCTATTAGACAAACCATGATAGTGAAAGCCGCACCCCGCTTAGCGACAATCTTGTGACTGTAAAGCTTCAGTTAGGACCCTCCACCCCTTCTCCACCATAGCTAATCGAGAAACATACCGCTGGTTGGGAAGCTATTGCAATAAGTAATTAGTGGCCCATTTTGGAGAAGTTCCCGAACATATTCCGGCACTTACGTTGGCAATGCCAATGGGGGAGGCAGTCTCAGTAGTGGAGGCCATTGTGATAAAGGGGTCGATCAACGAGAGATGGGAATTCAACTAAGACAAACAACAAAACGATGGTGGGAGGAACGACGCCCTGCTTTTGACGAAAATTAGCTAACGGGAAAAAGAAAGGAGCAATGGGAAAGGATTGAATGGGTGGCAGTACCAATCCGAAATCAATGGCCGTTGAGAATGTAAAGGAAGACAGGCAAACAAGAGGATGCGGCAGTTTGTCGTACCTTCTTTTGGTTTGGGTTGGATTAAACTGCCCCTGAATCCCGTCTAGTCAGCAGTGGAGAAGCAAACAGGAGCAAACAGGCAAAAAGGCATGACCAGGACCATGACCTGACTCCAATTCTGGGGGCTCCACTATACCTCTTCCGGACTAGCCCCTCGGTGTCGGATTAACATGCGGATCAGCTCCCTTATCGCCCGTTTGGGTGGAAAAGTCATTTTTTTTGGAGGTCCAGATTTAAAGGTGATTAATTGACTGACTGCACGCCGGGGTATACGGGCTGGCGACAATGAAGACAGATTTCAAGGTGAGCTATCTCTAGCTATAGCTGATGTTATCTTTAATCCTGAATTTTGAATCAAAATGAAACCTTCTGACAATGCGTTAGTTTTCCAACCTACTGGGTACGGTCTATCGCAAAGGAAATCTTCTTTTCACTCCCGATGGCACCTGTTTGCTTTCCCCGGTAGGAAACCGGGTTACGGTCTTCGACCTTGTCCAGTATGTAATTATATACATTTTTTTAAGTACCAATTGACGGTCATCACTAATGCGACACCGCGCGAAGCAATACATCATACACTCTCCCCTTTGCGCACCGCACGAACATCGACCGTTTAGATCTGACGCCCCAAGGCAACCTCCTACTGTCCGTTGACGAAAATGGTCGCGCAATCTTGACAAACTTCAAGCGCAGGATTGTTATCCACCACTTCTCTTTCAAGGGCCGTGTCTCCTCCCTCAAATTCTCCCCGTCCGGCCGATTCTTTGCTGTAGGAGTGGGGCGACGACTGCAGTTTTGGCATACCCCTTCAACACCGGGTGCGGACAATAATGGGGAGCTCGATTTCGCACCTTTCGTCTTACACCGAGATCTTGCTGGCCATTTTGACGTCATTCAGCATTTGGAATGGTCTCACGATTCGCGCTTCATTCTCACTGCTTCCAAGGATTTAACAGCCCGGGTATGGAGTTTGGATCCAGAGGAGGGCTTCGAACCCACCACATTGGCGGGGCACCGGCAAGGTGTGAAGGCGGCATTCTTTTCTGCTGATCAAGAATCTGTAGGTCTTCCTGATTGTGCGTCTAAACATTAGCTGACGTCCTTGTAGATCTATACAGTTAGTCAAGATGGAGCTTTATTTAGGTGGGAATATGTGACAAAGAAAGACCCCGATACCATGGAAGACGTCGCCGAGGCACGGTGGAGGATTGTGAAAAAGGACTTCTTTATGCAAAATGATGCTAAAGTCAATTGCACTGCATTTCATGCTCCCACTAATCTTCTAGTGGTGGGCTTTTCGAACGGTCTTTTTGGGCTCTACGACTTACCAGAGTTCAACATGATTCACCTTCTGAGGTATAGTAGACTTTTATTCAAACTAAATATTGTGCTTATTGCTAATTGAAAACAGCGTCTCCCAGAGCAACATCGACTATGTGACGGTAAACAAATCCGGCGAATGGCTGGCTTTTGGCTCCTCTAAGCATGGTCAACTGCTAGTATGGGAATGGCAGTCCGAGTCGTACATTTTGAAACAACAGGGTCATCTGGAGTCGATGGGCTCCCTAGTTTACTCCCCAGACGGCCAGAAGATCGTCACTACTTCCGACGACGGAAAAGTCAAGGTCTGGGACGTCAAGTCGGGCTTCTGTGTTGTGACATTTACGGAACACAGCAGCGCAGTTACTGCTTGCCAGTTCGCCAAGAAAGGAAGTGTCTTGTTCACAGCTTCGTTGGATGGTTCAGTGAGGGCGTGGGACCTCATCCGTTATCGCAATTTCCGAACCTTCACCGCACCGTCTCGATTGTCATTTTCTTCGCTTGCTGTCGACCCAAGTGGCGAAGTGGTCTGTGCCGGGTCTCCAGATTCGTTCGACATCCATATATGGTCTGTCCAGACCGGGCAACTGCTTGATCAACTCACTGGCCACGAAGGCCCCGTTTCCGCTCTTGCTTTTGCTGCAGACGGCAACCACCTCGTCAGTGGTAGTTGGGATCGTACAGTTCGCATATGGAGCATTTTCGGGCGGACACAGACCAGCGAGCCGTTGCAACTCGTGTCTGATGTTCTCAGCGTTGCTTTCAGGCCAGATGGCAAACAGGTGGCTGCATCATCGCTAGATGGTCAGTTGACTTTCTGGTCTGTGGCCGATGCAGTACAAGAAAGCGGGATTGATGGTCGTCATGACGTCTCAGGAGGTCGCAAGATGACTGATCGCCAAACCGCTGCAAACGCCGCGGGAACTAAATTCTTCAACTGCATTACATACAGCGCTGATGGAAGCTGTATTCTCGCTGGAGGCAACAGCAAGTACATTTGCCTGTACGACGTGAGGACGGGCTCATTGGTGAAGAAGTATACAGTTTCCGTCAATACCTCGCTTGACGGCACCCAGGAGATCTTGAACAGTCGCGACTTGACAGAAGCTGGTCCCAGAGGCCTGATCGATGAGACAGGCGAGGCATCGGATCGTGAAGACCGTATTGATCGCTCTCTCCCTGGCGCAAAGCGTGGGGACGCTGGAGCTCGTAACACTCGGCCGGAAGTACGCGTCACTTCCGTTAATTTCTCACCAACTGGGCGAGCATTTTGTGCGGCATCTACGGAGGGTCTTCTCATCTATAGCCTGGATACAGAATATGTTTTTGATCCATTTGATCTTGATATTTCGATCACCCCGACTAGCATTATGGAGACCCTTGAGAGTGCCAAGCAGGCATATACAACAGGCACGAGCGATAATGATGACACTTTCTTGAAAGCGCTAGTAATGGCGTTTCGGTTGAATGAGTCGAAGTTTATCCGCCTAGTCCATGAGGCAGTCCCTCCGTCCGAAATCTCTCATGTTGTCCGGGCCCTGCCAACCGTCTACCTTCCTCGTCTGCTGCGTTATGTTGCTCACGCTGCCGAGGAAACCCCACATCTAGAGTTTAACTTACTGTGGATTGAATCCCTCTTGAGCTGTCATGGCCGATATTTCAAGGAAAACTCCGGTACTTTTGCGCCAGAGCTTCGCGCTGTTCAACGTGCCATTGACGATATCCGGGAAAACCTGAAGAGGATGACAGAGAAGAACCTGTACGATCTGAACTATCTACTCTCGAAACCCGTACTTGCGGGCAAGAAGACGAACAACACCCTAACATTGGCGGATGTTGAAACCGATGAGACGGCAGCGAATGGTGATGAGGACATGGCCGACACCGCGGGTGGGGAAGAGGAATGGATTGGTCTTGAGTGATTGCGAGTCATCGTCCTTTGGTTACACAATGGTTCTTCTTATCCAACATTCTTCTATCCTTCGCATTTGCGTCTGGCGTTCGATACTGGTATACCTGGAAGATAAAAGGGGACAGCAAAAGTTTGGGGGTACTTTGATGCTTGTATTTGGATAGCATGATGTACATACGTCTAGACACGTCTTTCTATGAATAATCGAAATCTTGCAAGACAACAACAACCATGTTCTATCTTGTTTTGTTCATGTGCAGTCCGATAACAATTAATCACTGTCTACAGGTTTGAATACAGCAAGATGAATACAAGAGCACTGGGAAGGAGCATTTATAATGCCTATATCTAAACCTGCAAGCTGACAAAGATTGAAGTTCATGGTGTCAGGTGTTTTTGTGTAACGTAAAACTTATACGCAAATACCCATATAATATATTCGGTCGTTTTTATTGATGCTCACTGGAACGCAATGCTGTTGTTTTTCACAACACCCAGTTCCATCGTCATGGCGCCCAACATATTGACCTGCTCATTACTCCACTTGTCTGGCTCTCTCTTTTCTTTCGTCTTTCCATTTGACCCTGTTCATGAAAGGACAATCTTCTTTGCACATCGACATCCATTTCTCTAGTTTCCGGTCTTTGGGTTTAGTTCACAGCTCCTTAGTTAATCATAATGGATTATAAGGACTATTTCAAAGCAATGGGACTTGAATGGCACTGGGTCTCTATCGTTGTGGGCCTCCTTGTCTTTTACTTTATCATGGAGTGCTCTACTGCAAATTCAAGCCGACCCAGCCTGCCTACGCTCAAGCACTTCAAGCTTCTGCCTCTTTTTTTCAACCGTATCCTTTACGTCGTTAAGGCGCCTTCTCTGATCTACTATGGATACGAAAAAGTATGTTTTTATCGGCGCTGAAAGGGTCATCGGTACTGATCATATTTTAGTACAAATCCAAACCCTTCCGGATTCTCAAGCTGGATGGAGATTTAGTCGTCCTGCCTCAGACGTATCTTGAGGAACTTGGAGATCTTCATTCACACCAGGCAAGCCTTGTCGGTACTAAGTACAAGGTGAGTATATCACTCATTTCTAGGCTGGTAAGCTGCATTCAGCTAACTAAGTGTCATCTAGAGTATTCTGGGAGCATGTATCAACATGCCCATAAACAGCGGGTTGCCAGCACGCACCGTTTCAGAGAGATTGAATCCAGCTTTGGGTATGTAAAGAGAGTGCTGAAATGGTGTGCAGTTTACTACTACAACACCTATCTCATTATAGACTGAGCATCGGCGCTGACATTCATATCACAGACCGCCAAATCCCTCGACTGCTCTTTGAACTCCACCATGCTTTCTCGGCTGTAGTCCCTTATTGTGAAGGCAAATATGTGTCCATCAATCTGTACTATATGATCCTCAAGCTCGTTACACACTCAACATCCCGCATCATCATCGGCCAAAGGCTCTGCAGAAGCGAACAATGGATCAACATTATCACTAAGTGTACATACGACGTGCGTATTGCTGCCAAACAACTACAGCTCGTTCCAAGATTCCTCCGTCGCCTTGTAGCACCTTTCCTTCCAAGTGTCCGGAGACTCGAAACACAACTCCGATGGATTGCAGAACAGCTTATCTTGCCTATGATCCAACACCGCAGGGGACGTGAACTCAATGACCCAGTCTACAAGAAACAAGATGACTTCCTGCAGTGGATGATGGATCTAGCGGGCAATGACTACGACAGAGAACCCATGAACTTGGCATACGGGCTGATGATCACCATGGCTTTGTCTGTCGTTCAGGCCAGTACGACGCTCATCACTCATGCTATGTATGATTTGATGGTCCATCCCGAGTACCTTGAGCCTCTGAGAGAAGAAATCCATGAGACTTTGAGAAACGGCTGGATTAGGGCCTCGTTGAGCAATTTTGGCGCCCAGCGTCGATTGGATAGCTTCCTTCGCGAGTCGCAGCGTCTTAACCCACCTTCTGAAGGTAAGTGCTAAAATCCTTCCTTATAACATTTATCCAACTTTCAGCTCCCCGGGGCTAATATTTATAAGTCCATAACTAACGATGCCAGTCTCCGCCCAACGCGTCCTCAGACGACCCCTCACTCTCTCCGATGGAAACACTCTTCCCAAAGGAACTCATATATGCTTCCCATCCGGCCCTATGTCTCGCGACCCGGCTATCGCTCCTGATCCACTTAGCTTCGATGGGTTCCGTTGGTGCAAAGACCTTAATTCCCCAGATGGAAGTATTACCGATGTCTGCCCCGCCAACCTACACTTCGGATTCGGTAGACAAGCTTGTCCTGGTCGGTTTTTTGGGGTGACTATTGCGAAGGCCATCATGAGTCGACTCCTGGCTGAGTATGATCTCAAGTTTGAGGATGGTCAAACTGGAAGACCTGAGAATATCGTGAATGGAGAACAGATTATGCCAAGCATCTGTACTAAAGTTCTCATCAAGAAGAAGAACGTTGATATCTGATGTGACGGCTTGGTACTATGCCAGAACGGGTTACTGAGGGCTCGATGCGATGCAATGTACTGCCTGGACTGGCACCATTCATTCAACATCCATTCACATTGACTGATATTGTGTTTTTGTTATCTGTCTTTGGCTCCTACCTCTAGTTAGTCTGGAATTAGTCTAAATTCACACATTTGCATTGCAAAGCCTCCATAACTCCTGAGAATAATTTAAGCCTACATATCAAAGAATAGCAACCGCATTTGGCGGACTCGCGACACCCCCCGGAACCTAAGACACCCATTAGCACCCACCAGCATGTAACCCGCACGACAGCTCAATTCACTCACCTTAAGCGGCACGCTCGACAAAAAGAAACTCCACCTCCCATTCACCCGACAATACTCTGCGAGTTCCTCCAAATCAAAGTACTCCCCGATCGGCATCCCCCACCCTGCAAGACACCACTGGTGCAATGTCGTATCCGCCGGTGAATCCTCCCTGACGACAGGTGAAGGCTCAAAGCTTGGTGAGTCACCGGCAATTGCGGCAAACTGGTTCTCCCACAGCCAGCGCAGCGTGGATTCACCGTTCTCGATGCCGGAGAAATCGGGACTGGGGCGCTGGGCCAGCGCGGCTTCTTCCTCCTTTGAGAGGTTGTTGTAGGCTTCTGTGAAGCCGGTGCGGACGAAGAGGATGTCGCCGGGTCGGAATTGAATGTTATCTTCTTGAACTATGCGTTTGATGTAGGAGAGGGGGATGCTGGTTGTTTGGAATGGGGTTAGGGGAATTGAGTTCTTTTTCGCCCAGGTTGCGTAGTCGAGGAGGACTCCTCGACCTACGATGCCGCCGTTATTTACCCAAGCTTTTTGTTTTTCATTTTTGTTGGCACGGTCTAGATTTGAAAGGGGTGATGATTGGGAGTGAACTAGTATCTTACAATCAATCCCGATAACAGGTGAATTCTGCAACTCTTCTAACGTATGTCCCTTATAGTAACGTGCTAATCCCTGATGCCCTATATATATATAGATATATATATCATTTCCCGTTAACCCTTGTCCCACCACCACATCACAAAAACACTGGCACTGCTCCGAAGAGACCACAGACACAGACTCACATACCATAATGCCGAAACCCATCCCACTGACTACTCGTCTGCGTATTAAACATCAAAATATCGTCATTCACAATCCTCGGCGCCTTGTTCACCATTTCCCGGGTGAATGACTTGCGTCCATAACTCGGGTGGTTGAGTCGGTCTAATGCTAGATCGAGCGAGATTCGGACACCCGTACGAATCTCCTCGCTCGCTGCCTGCCGGACAGTTTCTGGGGTAAGCAGGTTGAGCATGCCGATGTCACTTCTAGGGAACAGGCCCCATGCGTTTCCTACGGGACCCTTGGGGTTTAGGGTTAGGCTGTCGAAGTCGGGGATTGAGGTCATGGTTCGTTTTGTTTCAGTGAGGGTATGGTAGGTATGTTGACTATGGTTCGGTATTTATTCATCAAAGATGAACCACTACTAGTGAGTACTAGGTACTCGGATATTTATCCATCTCCGCACTTCCTGAACAAGCTCAATAGAAACGTATTTATGCGAGGGGTGGTCACTAATCACCTTTGGGTCTAGTCTGTTGCTACCTCGGGTAAGTTCACTCCGATACCTATGGAGTAGTACTGAATGATAGGTTATGGCACAGTATATACAGGTTCATCTCAATGCGTGTATACTCCATAAATTTCCATGCCTCTATTCGCCTCTAAGACGAGAAATAAAGCTCAATGCATCTCTTCCTACATATCATCCAGACCAGTTCAAGTTCAGATAATTCAATACCAAGAGGGCGACATCCAGACACGGCTAGGTATCAAGTGGAGAATCAAGCCTGATTGTTCCCTGCAGTAGCACCTCTGCCGCGATGGCTCCCCCGAGGGTTTCCTCGGCCACCACGTCCGCCACGGTTGTTCAAATTCTTAGGTGGGGGAACTTGTGAGTAATTGTGTGGCCGGAAGTTCGGGTTGTGTTTTACTACACCCGCATCCGGATTGGGATCCACGGCGACGTATCCTCCTCGAGTACGGGCCATGCCGCCGCGGCCTCTCCCTCTACCTCCGCGATGTGACCCATCCGTTTGCTGTTCTCCACCGTTGAGATGTGGCCGAAAAGGTAGGGTTGTCTGCGGCCCGACACCATTAGAGGCGCCCCGTCCGCCACGACCACCCCGGCCCCTTTGAGGAAAGCCATTGCCGCGACCGTTACCCATACCTGCAACAGCACCTCGGTAAGAGCCACTGAGAGGTGGAGGGGCTGAAGCTTCTTTCAGCTGCCCCTGTCCACCAGGACCAGAAGGAGCACCATAGCCCGCAACTGTCAAAGGTGATTGTTGACTTTGCTGGCTGCTGGCTGCACGGCTTGTGGCGAGTAGCTGTCGGTATGAAACATTAAGGACAGAAGATGACAGAACTGTCTGTCCCCGGAATGGAGAGCATCGGTCACCTAGTGTCGTTCCGCTCATGAACGAAACGTCGAAAACAACATCTAGGAGAAGAGCCCGTGACGTCCGGGTGAGACCAACGACCGTTCCGCGAGTGGCTATGGGCACTTTTCCGGAGTCCTGGGCATAGACAACGCGGTCACCAAGTCTAAACGTTTGGTTCCCGAGTCTCTGCTCCACATCAGATGGCCTGAGAAGAGCACTTCGTGGAACACCCCCTACTTTCTTTGCTTGCATCGCGGGCTGGCTTTGAATCAATTGATCCCCATCCTGCTCGATCAACTTTACAATGTCGGAATCGAGCTGTTCAGCATCGAGAGGAACTCTCTCGAAATTCTTGGCCTCGATAGATTTGAGCCACTCACGAATCTCCTTGACCTTCACAAGGGCGGTCTCTTCAGGATAGAAATCAGTTGGCTTATAGCGATCACCCTGAGGGTTACGCTGGATACCAGCGATGAATTCTGGGAATTTGATCATGTATTGCTGGAGTAATTCAACCGCTTTGGGGCTAAACTCCCAGCCAGAATCTCCACGGCGTGAATAGCCCAGAACCTTTTGTTTCCTCGCCTCGAATTTCAAGTTTAGACCCAGATTAACACGCTGACCCTCCACATCCACAGAAAAGGCTGAAGTGATTTTCGCCAATACTAAGGGATTTAGCTGTAGGCTGCGGGCAATCGCGTAAGAAGGCATGTAAGGACAAAACCTCTCGGCATCCCTGGCACGCTCCTTTCCAAACTCGGGTTCTCGGCCTTTAACAGCAGCGATTAATCCGTTCACTTTGCCATTACTATGCCCTGTGATATGCATGGGCCTACCGTAATTGAATTCTCCGAGGAAAAAGGCACGAGAGCCTTCGGGGAATTCTTCTTCGATAGGCAAAGCATCACGTTCAATGAAGCGTTCATCGGGATTGATCACTTCATCAACGACGAGCTGAAGAGCGTAGTCGGTTTCTTGTCCCGGGATATCTGCGAATTCTTTCACTGTAGCACCTTCATCGGTTTTGAGTAACCC
Source organism: Aspergillus pseudotamarii (assembly GCF_009193445.1). Lineage (NCBI taxonomy): Eukaryota > Fungi > Ascomycota > Eurotiomycetes > Eurotiales > Aspergillaceae > Aspergillus > Aspergillus pseudotamarii. The sequence goes on along the minus strand of NW_022475056.1, from coordinate 90,743 downwards.
TTTCAGTAGTTGAACGTGTACCATCGCCTCGACAGGGCCAATGATCGTGCCAAGTCGCCTGCTATAAGTTCCTTCGATCTTGTCGGCTTTCTTCTTCCATTGCTCGATTTGAGCCTCAGTATGGGGAATATTTACAACATGCTCCTCCCCTTCAGGCTTGATGTAATCGAAAAGCTCATCGGAAACACGAACAACGTATGCTTCTTGTAGGAATGGATAACCCACAAAAACACGCTGCCCGAGCTTCTGCTTAGCCAACAAGCTACTTGACCTGCTTCCAGGATCAAGTACTGTGATGACCATGCTTTCGTTGCGGCTCTCTTGCTGGAAGACGCACACCCCATGAAAGCCTAGTTGGCCAACGTGAGGCAAAGTCTTCAAACTTGGGAAACCTGCTAATGCTGATGCTCCAAGTTGAGCTCCATCAACCAAACCAATGTAGGGCTCAAGACCATCCATAGTAGGCAAGTCGAAGATATTCTCGATGCAATGGCAATTAGGGATGTCTGGGAAAACACCAGGGAGTGACGATGGGTAGATAAACTGTACATCGGGCGAGTACGTGAACTTAAGGCTAGCACCGAAGCCATTCCGTGCCTTTTCTTCCGGAGTTAATAGATGCTCTTTCGTTTTAAGAGCATCCAACAAGCGTTTCTCCTCGATGAATGGGATTTTAACAACTGCCTCCCACTCCATCTTCTTACCATTCATATCCAACTCAAAATCACGAGGGTAGAAATCGACAATAGGAGACTCCGGTGAAGTCATCAAGTCTCTGTAGGCAGCAGGTACGATTTTCTTGCTTCGATCGGGTAAGACACCCATAAGTTGCTCGTAAGGCCTGAAGGGTTGACCAAGCTGGAAATTCGTATCTGCATTCAGCCCCTTTTTAACATCTAAAGCAAGTTAGTGAGAATCGTTTGAAGGTCGGTAGGAAAACCAACCAGAAATCATTGGAGCATAGTGATACTGGAAGAACCAAGGCCAGGACGCTATGCCTCTGTAATAATAGTACAAAACCCACTGGAGACCTTGCACATAGTTCTCCGTTAATTTGGTCATTTCTTCATGGCTTTCCAGCCCCCATTCAAACTTTTCTGTATAGTACTTGTTTTTCCACTCTTGGAACTTTTCCTCATATTTCTTCTCAGCAGCTTTCTGAGCGTCTTCAGCAGATTGCTCTTGAACCTTTGCATTCTCGTACTTTCGGATGATACGTTGAACAGCCATGGATGCCTCTTCGTCTTCCTCGTCGTCGCTATTGTCATCTTGTTTTGCTGGAAGCTTAAATCTAATAAATCGTTCCCCATGTTCATCTGGCTCAGTGGTCCACGGCAGTCGAAGGTCATCTGCAAGTTGCTCCAAGAACTTGCGATCTCGAGCAGGCAGTGTGGGAGGGAAATCAAGAGGTTGAGGGTCTACCGCCTTTTCAGGTCGGTTGAGTACATATTTCTTGACCTCTTTCAGAAGATTCTTCTGTGCTGGGGTAATTGTAAGACTTTTAGGTCTTTCCTGGGATTCGGAGTTGTCTTCTCCGCCATTTTTCTTGGCCTGGATCCATCGCTCGCCTGAGTACTCAGCTTCAAAAAAGCGGAATTCAACATCACTCAAGCCGTCAAGAAGCATACCCAGACGCTCCATGTTGATAACGCCCTGCTCGTTGATATACCCACCCATCTTTGGCAAGATCTCCTTGTAGACTTTAAACAAGAACGCCAAGGCACCTTCGTTAATATGCAGATTAGGCAAATTAGGTAGAAAGTCATTTCCAACAAAGAACGCCATCAAGATGAAGTCGTCGATAACCCGTTCCATATCAAAAGAAAAGCTCAAAACGTCGTTCCGTTCCAACTCCTGAAACTCCAATTCTAGGTACTCTCTGACCATGCACAAGTGTAAAAGGTAGAAGTTTTGATGTTCAAGTTCCTTGGGCTTTTTCTGGACTTGACGCCCAAACGTTACTTCCTCACGAAGAAGACAGAAGTGAGGGTCATGACTGAGGAGTCCCAACATGATCAAATCGGCGTCGAGACCATAAAGACAGTGGCGAACATTGGGGTCATAAGCTGGCTGTGCTTTCGCATGCCGGATGTATTCCATGATCTTATGTTCACCTTCTCCTGGTACTTCATGACCTGATAGTACGATCTCGACTCCTTGCCAATCTTTATCCTCCGATATCTTCTTGCTGATGAAATACTTTAATTGTTCTGTCAGTTTAGCCATGAATTCCGTGCCCGGGGTAATACAATTGCTGTCGAAAGCATCCTCCTTGGGCATCTCAATTCCTTGGCTAATGGCTTTTTCCTTCGCAACCTCAGCATCCAAAGCTGTCCTGAATCGTCGTGCACGCTGTTGGTTCATTTTGGCCCGAGGGGCAACACCATCAATCGCCATAAAGAAGAGTTTCTTTGGTTTGATTTTGCCGTACAGATGCTCGATATAATTAAATATGGCGATAAACATCTTATCCTCGGTCATGCGAAAAGTAGGGGAGTCGCTATCTTTGTGCGTACAATTATGAATAATACCATTCATGTCGAGGTACAGGTTGTCGAATTCAGGTATCCGATTCTCTGCGATCAGCATTGAGATCGCAGGATACCGCTCGCTCAGCCAGCGGAAGAACTTAGGAACACCCATGATGAATCAATACAATGAAATCCCCTGAAGGCTATATTGTAGAGATAAGAAAATGTGAAGGTCTCTAGTCTGTCGTGGTGGTCGTCGCAGTCGTCAGAAGCGAAGAAGTAATCGAAGTCGGGGGCAAATCATTCAATGAATGGGTAATGCGATCGTATAGACAGGAACAGCTGACTGCGAATTCTCAGAGAACGTGGGATTCCAAACTAAAAAGAAATAAAACGATGTTCCAAACAGAAAGAAACATTAAAAGAAGGCGAGAGCGCCTTTAAGAATCATAAAGATCAGCGAGGTTTGGTGACTCTGCCGAGTCAGCGGTCGTGAGGTCAAGGATGGAGATGATGGCGCCAAGCCGTGATTACCGAAAATGGTTTAGCTTTTCTGGGCGCCCATTAACGCGCTGTCAACGGGAAGGTCGCGTTTCTCCAGCGGGAGAGCTCAGTCTGCAGCTCAAAGCTCTGTCACCGTTGGCCTTACACAGTTTTCATTCATATAACAACGTTTATTCTCCCTCTTATGGTGCAATTTGTATAGTTACTTCATAATTATCCCTCAAAACACTGTTCTTATTCTCTGTCTTAGAGTGATCTCCTACGATAGTCATGGAGCCCTACGACGACGGTGCGATTTCTGTTCCACTTCTATTTGCGCAAACGAATCTAACTCCTCGTCGCTTTAGGATTTATTGAGGAACAGGAAGAGCAGGAGGAAGAGCGTACTGAGGAGAAAGTCATTAACGAAGGTGACTGAGTTTTGTTCCTCAGGATTCGATTATGAGACTAAAGGCTTAAATCAGAATACAAAACTTGGAAGAAGAATGCGCCTTTCTTATACGATATGATTCTTAGTACGGCATTAGAATGGCCTACTCTTACAACACAATGGCTTCCTGACAAGCAAGAGTATGCGCCTGTCTCACTGTTAGCTGTGCTATATGAATCTAACCTTTATAGGGTCCCCGACAAGCCGTATTCAACTCATCGATTGCTGCTTGGTACACACACCTCAAGTGATGCACAAAACTATCTACAAATTGCTCATGTGCAACTTCCCAACCCTTCGGCTCCTAATCCGGACGACTACGATGAAGAGCGTGGGGAAATTGGTGGCTATGGCGGTAGCTCCAAAAAGGCCCCAATGGAAATCAAGTTCAATATTGTCCAGAAGATTGATCACAAAGGCGAAGTAAACAAGGCGCGCTATCAACCTCAAAACCCCAATGTGATTGCCACCATGTGTACGGATGGAAGGGTGATGATTTGGGATCGCTCCAAACACCCCAGCCTGCCTACTGGCACAGTGAACCCTCAAATGGAGCTTCTAGGTCACACGAAGGAAGGATTTGGTCTTAGCTGGAGCCCGCACACCACAGGTCACCTCGTCACAGGTAGCGAAGACAAGACTGTCCGACTCTGGTAATTGCACTGTACTCCAGTCGCTGTGTCCACCCTCTAAAAACTAACTCTCATTGCAGGGACTTAACGACGTACACGAAAGGCAATAAGGCATTGAAGCCAACTCGTACATACACCCATCATTCGTCGATTGTCAACGATGTTCAGTACCACCCACTCCATTCTTCTCTCATTGGCACAGTTTCCGATGATATCACCCTTCAAATCCTTGACATCCGAGAAGCAGAAACAAGTCGTGCGGCAGCTTCTGCGGAAGGCCAACACCGTGATGCAATCAACGCAATTGCATTTAACCCTGCTGCAGAAACCGTTCTCGCGACAGGTTCAGCTGATAAATCCATTGGTCTCTGGGATCTGCGCAATCTCAAGACTAAACTGCACACACTCGAGTGCCATACCGACTCTGTAACATCCTTGTCTTGGCATCCGTTCGAGGAAGCTGTCTTGGCTAGTGCAAGCTATGATCGTAAAATTATGTTCTGGGATCTTAGCCGGAGTGGCGAGGAGCAAACCCCTGATGATGCACAGGATGGACCCCCTGAGCTGTACGTTACTCTAGTGGTGCTTTTCGCTTTACGAACATTGGTTGCTAATTTGGCCTTTCTACAGCCTCTTCATGCATGGTGGTCACACCAACCGTATCTCTGACTTCAGTTGGAACCTTAACGACCCATGGGTTCTGTGTTCTGCTGCTGAAGACAATCTGTTACAGGTGTGGAAGGTTGCTGATGCTATTGTTGGTAAGGACTTGGAGGATGTGCCAACTGAGGAATTGGAGGCCTGATTAATTCCATGTTAACATCCAATATCCCGAGGATTTTATTACCCGATACGGCAATATTCTAGGATCTTGTATAAGTGCTGCAGACAGGACGAAAATATCAATGAGAAAGAGATATGTGAGCTTGTGTTAGAACGAAAGTTTTGCATTCGCTGTATTGATAATCATTACCAGAAGAACAACACTACAGTCTGACCAGACTTCCTGAATACTCTCGCGCAACCAATGTATTTCCTTTACCAGAGATCAATCACTATCGCTTCGCGTGATATCCCGTCTCAGGGGATGCCCCTTACCACTTCCGCTAATGTCCTAATTTCCCACTATACCTCTGCACTCATACACGCACTAGAAGAGGGTTCATTTATTATGGATGAATGTGGTGTATCCGTGATCACCTAACTTCAGGGACTATGGAAACGAATCAAGACCTTAATAGATACAGCCCGCTAGTTAGTAGTGATTGGTTTGTTTGATTGCAGGATTGCTGTACTAATATATGGTGTCGCATCAATACTAAGACTCGGGAGCAGTAGGTCCTAAGCGCTATTTCCCTTCCATGTACCTGAATAATCACACGGATCTTGGCGCGCTGTATACAATGAGGATGGATTGTCGTGGAGAGAAGACCATCCAGCTATATTTACCTATTAATGCTGAGCAATAGACAGTATCGAGATCACCGCTATTTACTAGATTCAACTGTATAATACTATGCCTTCCCGAGCTCGAGTAGCTTTGCAAGACGCTAAGTATCGGATATTCTAGGGTGCTTTTACAGAGCTCGTAGGTGTGGATCTTCCTGCTAACCTTGCTATTTTTAATGAGTTCCGGAGGAAATAATGATTCTGCTTTCGTCTAGAACAATGACTCAAGACAGTTAGGCTTAACCATCCGATAGAGAAGAAATACTCGGTTCATGTTCATAAGGAACTCTGAGACTACCAGGGTAGGGATGAAGGCTCGATTTGGTTCCACACCATTGAGTCCGCGGGGTTTCAGGGAACGAATCAGCTCCATACTTTCCCGATTATTTTAGAGGGAACCTACAAGTAGGATGGATGATACAGCCTGTAAGAGTATAAGTTTCCCTGAGTCGGAGATACCGTGTATCTGGTAAAATTTGTATAAGGTACAGTAAGATCGGTAACTGATCCTAAGGCCATTGGTCCCCCGGGATAGCCAAAGCTTCAAGGGATGCGGATAGTGCGCGAGATTCTGGGAAAAACGTACTGAGTCATCTCGTCGAGCCGAATTAGAGCTGTACGACAAACTAAGGTTCCATAAGCTACAATGGTGTAAAATTTATGTACTAGTACTAGTATGTACATACATACATACATACATACATACATACACGAGGAGTATTGTGTCGTAAGGAAGGAAGGATGGAGTATAGTAGTACAACTAGAAAAATGACATGAACGAAAAAAGTAAGTAGTACTCCGTAAATCCAGTTGGATTGACGAGAATGAGTAGGCGATTCTGGAAGAAATATCTATTTCGATACCCGTGACAATACACAGATTCAAGTAAACAGTCATATTACTAGTATTGGATCGGCAGAATGTGATTAGAATTATCGTTGATGTTAATATATAGTAAGTGGTAATGATAATACAATACAGGGACTGAGGTACGTCCACTTTGAGGTCAGCGGATTTGCCGTCACTGGCCGATCCCGCAGGCGGTGAGCAGTTACAATCAGATCGGCACCGGAGAAGGTCCAATCGTCCATCGGCCCCGTCAAGAATGTCGCCATTCCAAAACGGTGTCCCCTCCTTAGCTTATTTTTTTTTCTGCCCCTCCTCAAAACCATCATAAATATGTCTCATTATTGCATGTCAGGATAACCTTATGATTACTGCAACTGTTATGATCCAAAGATTCTGAATTTGTCACCTGTTTCTCCGTCATCTGCATACTAAAAAGCTCTGGCCCGGCCAATTCATCGGCGGACACATTCCCCCTCCACATACCTACCTACTTAGAATTACTCATCTGTGTTCACCTTCCTCCACCTCCATCATGAGTTCTGGATCTCCTCCTCAAGGCTCGAAGCCTAAATCCGCTGTTCCGCCTCGTCTGTTGAACGGGAGTTCTTCGCTCAATTCCACCATGAACTCTCGTGGTGCTCGCGAAAGGGAGAGTCTCAACTCATCTATTCGCTCCTCATTTGCCCCCCGTGTCCCGGCAGAGTTCAATTTGCCAGAAACCGTCGCACACGCTGTCGACGAGTCTACCCCCGTCACTAACGAATCGAATACGGTCTCAGGCGCGGTGAAGTATGTCGTTTGTACACCTTGACGTTCAGCTCGTGACTAACTGGGTTTCTAGACCATCATTGAATGACCCGCCCCGTGATCCAAGAGATGACACCCGGGCTTTGACCCCACCGTCGACAGCTAGCCGCCCAGCAAGTCCATACACTCTATATCCTCCAATCGATTTTGATGGACTGAGCTGGCCCTGTAAGTGACACGGCTAATATTACAATGAACATATCGTCTAACTATTTTTGCCCGATAGGCCCCGGCACAAGGGCGCGGTTGGAGTCTTCGCCCGAGGAAACTGAAGAACGAGTTCAAAAATTAGCAGGAGCAGTGAGAACCATTCTGGAGTGTATTGGAGAGGATCCAGAGAGAGAAGGTTTGCGGGAGACCCCAGAGAGATATGCCAAAGCCATGCTCTACTTCACCAAAGGCTACGAGGAGAATGTCAGGGATCTGGTCAATGGCGCAGTTTTCCATGAGGACCACGATGAGTTAGTTATTGTCAAGGATATCGAGGTCTTCTCTCTATGTGAACACCACATGGTTCCTTTTATGGGAAAGGTATGGATTATGTCTTGGATTTGGACTATACAACCTTGCTGATCAGTTATCTTCACCGTAGATGCATATCGGCTATATCCCTGATCGCCGTGTTCTTGGGCTTTCCAAATTGGCGCGCCTGGCGGAAATGTTCTCTCGGAGACTGCAGGTGCAGGAGCGCCTTACAAAACAAGTCGCGCTCGCCATATCGGAGGTCTTGAAGCCATTAGGTGTTGGTGTCGTCATGGAGTCCTCGCACCTTTGTATGGTTATGCGCGGTGTGCAAAAAACAAGCAGCACCACCACGACGAGCTGCATGTTGGGATGTATGCGATCTAGCGCAAAGACCAGGGAGGAATTTTTGACTCTTTTGCACCGGAGATAACGTCTTCTACGTGGTTTGTAACACATACTTTTTACCCCCTTTTTAACAGTGGATGGTATTCATGATTTGGAACGGAGTTCGGGGCGGTTTACCTCTCAACAGGTTATTTGGGTCTGGTTGTTTTGAATTTTTTTTTATCGTGCTACACGGTTGGCAGATCTTTTATTCTCTTCTTCTTATACTTATTTTCATCCTATAAGCACTACTTGTGTATACATCTTGGAATCCTTTATTTCGCTGCAGCAGATCATGCACAACTTTTGTCATATTACTCGGGCCGCCTTTGTGGAAATACATACAGAACCAATAGAGGGCACACGAGGTGATGAAAGGAAAGATGAGGGAGAGCAATCCTCATGATAGGGTTCAACTCAGCTCAGCTATTAGCATATGACCTTATTACGTTATGAGACGATACTCAATCTTAATTCAACACTGTCTTTGACGCTAACATTTCTTCCTGAATTTTCTGAATAAATTTTGTTGTTAGTGAGCATTCAGCATCTATAGCAACCGGACACCGCAGTGGAGACTGTTGACACAGCCCAGCTTCAGAAATTCACTTCCTTAGGGTGAACAAGGACTGGTTTGTATAGTGATTCACTCTCTGAACTACTGCGACATTATTGATTTCTGAGCTTGTCTCATTACAGTGGCGTGCTTTTTGTGAATTTGAGTGCCAAGTCCGCGCTCCGTGTCTTAATACTGACACTGAAGACATTCTCTACGGTTAGATTCACTGGATGTCATGTTTTGGGCTATTTTATAGGACATGCATATTCACTCTAGGGGTACAAATATCAATAATAATTTATGTTTTGTCTCACAAGAGAGCTAAGCCTGCCATTAAATACCCTGAGCCCTAGGATGAGCGCTTTATACTTCCAGTTACTCTGCAAGTATTAGTAGTAATCGTCCTTCATCAGGCTTCAAAGGTTTGTGTTCCCCGTCGTCCTGACACTTGCGAAATTGTATCTCCACCAGATCGCTGACCATACTATCTCCAAAGACTCTCTAATCACGCACGTCGTGACGAAAAGACCGAACAAGATGGAGGCGCTAGATGATAAGGATATTGAAGCGGCTCAGACTTTGATTATGCTCTCTGCCCCTTCGAGAGAACATGGACTTCGCCATGAACAGCACACTGCTTCAAACGAACCTAGAAGGGGTAGCCATCTAGAGGCCTCGATGCAAAGCAACACACCACATGCTGGGCAGAGCATTTATCCGACCGCCACTAATTCCGAGCATTCGTCTACTTCGAACCCAGCTCAGCCAGCTAGGCGATCCAGCCCTGGTTCACGCTTTGTCCCAGCTCAGACCACAACGGACACTATGACAGCTTCAGACAAGGCTCTGCAGACATACCTCATCCGGCAGCAGCTACTGGCAGGAATTGCGCCTGAGAATATGATACCAATGAGGCCTCCCGCAATTAGCCAGACCCAGGGCGGGAGCCAGGGCATTGTGAACAGGCCGAATAATCCTTCTTTGATGCAGATCACGAACAACGGTATTTCAATCCCCCAAATACCACCTGCGAGGTTCACTGGCGTACTTCACCCACTTCCTGTTCAGCCAACTAGGGGTTCCCACGGTCCTCTATCTCCTCAGAGACAGCCAATCTTCAGGAGCGCCAACAATCCTGGTGCAGGTTTGAGAATGCAACCTATGGCTGGGGTTCGATCCGAAGCTGCTCAAAGTAGGAATACAGTGTCTCACGAAGGATCGAGTGCTTCGAATGGACGTCAATCTGAGCTTCATGCTAGTGAAAGATCCCATCAACCCTCCGAAGGGAGTCGGATTAGAAGGGCAGAGACTCGGCGTCCCCCGCAGCGAAATAGCCGTCTTGCCGTGTCTCATCAGCAGGATAGACCACAGCCTCGACTTCAACTTTTCCCTACCTTGTCTCGCGGCTCGATCAGCCCTCTACCAGTGAGTAATAGTAATACCGCTCAGGATACCGGTAGCATGAGCTCAAATACCACAGACCTCCCACACAATAGCTTCGACATCCTCCTAGCTTTCACTTATCATCAAGGTTTAGCCCTTGAGTTCACCATGTATCTCAACGTTGAAAATTTGATCAATTTACTCGCAACCTCCAAGCCCTTCAATCGGTTTGTGAAGAGAAACTATTCAGATATCATCAAACGCCAGGCGACGCGGGACGCTCCCGAATCTTCTCAAATATTTCCATTCAGATGTTATTCGAGGCTGTGCATCGATGATACAAATGTCAGGCGGCAACTTATTCCTGCTCGCGACATTGTAGGTGAAAACAACCTTGCGCCGTCCTTTTGCTGGTTGCAAATGATCATCTACCGCGAGAAAACAGTCAAGAATATTATGGAAAAAATGCTCGTTGCGGGTCATGGGTTGCCGAAGCCATCTGAGCCAGCCATCAAGAAGCTCTGGTTCCTCATGGATATCCCAGATAACAGACGTCGTGAATGGACAATAGCGAACCGTAACATGTGGCAAGATATCGAACTTTTCTTCGCAATGCTCTTCATTGCTCAGCTCGATGCGTTGTTGAGGAAGAAACGTTCGAATATCACGGGCCGTTTATACCATTTATTGATGGCTCAGCCTACTATGACCGTTGTTTGGGATGTCTTGAGGGATGTTGCTCTTCGAAACGAGTTTGAGACTCTCAAATCCTTTGTCCGTTGGAAGTATACTCCTTTGCCACACGAGACTGATCTGTACGTTTATGGGGTTCCTCCTCACGAGGTTGGAGCACTTCAATATGAAGGATACGGCCGACATGAAAGAGTCACAAAATTTGTCCAACCAGATGAGCTCATCTTGAGGGAAATGGCCAGAAGGCAGCTTAACCTTGGTGATATGTACAAGGACATCTTCTTGATGGGTAACGGGGCCCGTTACTATTCACGATCCGCTCAAGCCGCAACTCCTTGGGATGAAGAAATGAAGCGACAGGCGGATGCGCAAGGTATTGACTGGCAAAATGTTGTGAAATTGAACTAGTCGGGTCTTTACTAGAACGCCAGTGACATCTACCCGAGACCCGTGCGTTGGCCTTGTTTATTTTGAGGTGGGGCTGTGGGATAGGGGTTTGTATTGGAAGTAGGGAAATTGTGATGGGACCTTGTTTGCAGTACAGAGACTGTCCATGCTCCTCTGTTTCTTTTCTTTTCTTTCTTTCTTTCTTTCTTTCTTTTTTTTTTTTTTTTTTTTTTTTTTTTTTTTTTTTTTTTTTTTTTTTTTTTTTTTTTTTTTTCATTGACCATACACGGAGAAAACTTTACGATTCACTGTCCTGGTGACCATGAATTCTTTAACCCAATTTCACCTAGACATGGCAAAAGTTTGTACTAAGAACAAGATAATTCGGTCATTTGTGTACGCTAAATCATTCCGCGCTCAGAAAATTCATTCTCAACTTTGCTAAGCAACAATACAAATCCTGAAAAGATACAGTGATCTGCATTTCCACAAGTCGGCCAGGGAATTCGATATCTAAAGGATAAGATAGATTTTATTAGAACTGTCTATCTATGATCAGCCCTAACTCAAGTACCTGAAGCTCAAAGAGGCCTATAGCACTTACAGTCACAATAAACAGTATCTCTTTTTTCAATGGGATTGTGTTTACAAGGTTGAGAGCTTTGTTAGTTAGAAAAATGAGGGATAATATTTTGAGCCAAGTTAAGCTTTGCAAATACAACAGAGCTGTATGAGTGATGGTACGGAGTACATCCATACTAGATCACTCGCAATATTTTGATGCCTGAGGCATAATATAGGTGGATTCCTCCGGCCCGCGGGATCACGTGGATCACACTCAGTACTCCAAGTCCAAGCCTACAGTAACCTCGACCTCCCACCAAATTCGCCTAAACATCGTATGCCATGCACTTGCATGCTCTGGGCCCCCACACTTAGCTGTGGTGTTCTATTCGACTTCGCGATCGACCGGATAGGATCGTATGGCTTGCCTAGGGATGCCTGGACCCTACCAGGGTTGCTCGATACCGTGATTCCCAGTTTGTTGGGTTGGTCCCGACCTACTCACTAATTCCGCATCCCCACCGCCCATTAACACGTCATGAGCCAACACTTCGCACCCATATACCGTCTTGATTAGGCAAGAAAGCTAGACATATTCAAGGGCAAGAGACTTTATAAAGATAGTTTCTTCTACAATATACCTTTGATTGTTTCCCTTCTCGTCTCTTTTGATGCAAGTACTAACCGGCGCTCTGGGGAACCTGTTATTCAGGGAAACAAGCGTCGGGACCTTTCCGGTCTTTTCGCAAGCTCGGCGAAGTGTCTTACGAGGTTCTATCAGGTATGCATCCCCACGGGTTCTTGATTCTAAAATTTCCTAGATCGTGGATGAATGTGAATGGCCCGCAAATAATGCTTGGCTGCTCCTCAGTTCGACGAGGCGTACCTTGCCATATTGGTAGATCTTACAAGTGTTGTCGTCTGACAACAAGCCTTGCTGCTGTCCATTGAAGTGGAGCATGACTGGGAGTGCCTCATATTTGTGACTATTTTCAAGTAAACACACAGATGACATCGTCGTTATCTTTCTTTTGGGCGAGACAGAATTATATCTTTGTTGACCGAAGCACTGAAAGAAAGTGCTACAGTGCCCTTTCAGCGTCTACGTGCTACGCATTATTGTTGGGGATCTGTTATATCTCTTTATTTTTCACCTGTCTGGCCTTAATGCGCGACGCGGTGAGGGACTGTTAGATGTCATGCATGGCATCCGGCAATCTCTCCCACCACTGCATACTAACAATATCAGGATGCCACTTGGTGAATTCTGAAGCCAACAATGGCGCAATCTTGCGGTGGCAGATTTACCTGCCTATCTGTTCTTGTTTCATTGTTGACTTATTGCATTGCGTAGATAGGTCTGTGTGTTACGAAGTGAAGAGATATTCACTTCTATCCACAGTTGGAGACAACCTTACGAAGGCGAGAAGCTCGGAGAATCGGGGGGTGGGAGATATGACTAGAGAGGAACCAAGCCAAGGACTCATACGTCCATGAAGACTAACATATACAGACTTCTCGAAAGGAGGAAGAAGAAGAATTGAGAAAAGGGAAGAACAGGATCATTCGAGTGAGATCCCGAGGGCAAAGAATAGCTTCCTTTGATCGACACATCGACATTAGTCGTGAAGCCAAGACCACAACCCTCTGAGGGAAGCCCGGACTGTGTCAGTGGCTATTCTGTGCTTTTTACTTTGCCTCGGGCTGAAGGCATCCGAGCATTTCTGATGACCACAGCTCTTTCCTATTATCAGTTGCGCGACCGTTGGCCACTATCGTAGTAAACCCGCATTGAAGGCGAAAGAACCGGAGAATGAGGAGGCCAGCATGAGAATGACCTTTGGGCTGGATTGACGAGCCGCCCGTCAGTCGCCCACCTGATTTCCCTCCCGCCAGGACCACCACTTAAAATATGCCCGTCAAGAAAGTAGATTGCCGTCACCACAACCTTGATTTATTCGTATGCACTCAATAAAAAAGACGAAAGAGAAGAAAAGGAGAAGTGAAAAGAAACCAAGCCCACACCCAAACAGCGAGGTGCGTCTTCCCCTTAGAGAAAAGAAAAAAAAAAAGGAAAAGCAGCCAACCCCTCTTATCTACTAAACGTTTTTAATTTTCGAAAGTTCTTTGAGGTTTGACGTTCTGTTCCTTCTCAGATACAAGGCTCTTCTCTTTCCATCCCGGAAAAACCAGGCTTCCGCACCACCCAATCCCCCGATAGGAAAGCATTCAGTGAACGCGGCCGACACACGCCCGGCAGACTAGACGAACGATAGGCTCCACCGGAATCTCCTGCGCTTATTATCTACATGCGAATCGTTCTATCTTTCAGTGGGCCAGACCATCTGATTCCGACTGCCTCCCTACCTTCATCTATTTAAACCAGATGCAGTTGAAGAAGTTTACATGGCTGGGTCCCGTAGGAGTCCGGTGCTGAGTGACCAGTGGAGAGCGTCCAGCAACACTACAGACCAACGAGATCGGGAAAGGCACAGATCTCGAGGATCGCACCGCGACAGGGGGAGGGAGAGATACCGTGAACGACAACGTCGTCGCCGACCCAAAGGGGGCAGACCCGATCATCCAGGACGGTCGCCGCCACCGCGTTCTTTCGCGCAAGCGGATAACGAAGAACACCGTTCGCACCGTGGATTCTCCCCTGGTACTGCGTCAGCTCGTGTCTCCCCTGGTCCTCCCCCGTTAGACTACCAACCGAGCCAGAACTTCGGTCGGCACTCATCGCCCAAACCGACTGAGCATCCCGACCTAGATTCACACCATACTCAAGGGATTGACAGGCCGACCGAGCGGGACTATCGCAGAGATCAATCTCCCTCTGCACCCCCTCCATCAAAACGCAAAAGAACACGAAGTCCTTCGCCTGGGCTGTATCCCCGTCATTCTACTCAAGAACCTCCTCGCCACCCGTATAGTAAGCCGGGTGACGACTCTGAGCGAGGTTTTCCGCATAAACGGGGCCGAGGACGTTTCCCAGCTCGCGGTAGATCAGGCCGAAGGTCACCGCGACGAGGTAGAGACCGCCGGAAGGACGAAGGTGGTCGACGGAATTCTTCCCGCCCAAGACACTCAAAATCTCCAATTCGTGGTGCGAAATCTTACAACCACCCTCGTCGGTTGCACAGCCCCCATCCTGAAGACGATATTAGACGCGAGCCGCGACACCGATCTGTATCTCGCCATTCAGCAGAATCCGTGGGTTCAAGGTTATCTATTACCTCCCGGCGGGAATCTGTAACTATGCATTCGACTAGACCAATCCAGTCTGCAGATAACTCCCTCAGATCCCCGTCCCCACCTCGGCCAATTCCAAACTTTGATCTTGATACTACTAGTGTTTTGGTAGATGGGGATGCCCCACGTGAGCCTGCTTCGATGCATGGGATGCGGGCATCTGATGCACGGGACACCAAGAGCTCAAATCCCCGTCCGCATCTTGATACGAGACAATATTCCACGTCACCGCAATACGTGACCTCGTCTAATTCCTACCACGGTTCCCCACAATCTACCTCTCCGTATTCTGGTGGACGGGGCAGTTTGATTGGGCAGCAGCCTCCGCATCCTGGGTAGGTGTTTCTTCTTCCTCTTTTTCTTCTTCGCCCTGCCTTACGGAGAAACTCTTCCAATAATGCTGACCCGGGCGCAATATCTAGTCGTTCTCCTCCGTACAGGCAGCCACCCACTGGTCCACAGAGCCAGTTTTGTCAAGGCCAAAGCCAATTTCATCCGTCTGCGAACCACATTCCCACAGGTCCTCGTGGGGGCAATTCCGGCTATCGTGGAAACTATCAAAACCAGGGAGGCGGCCGTAGATTCTCTACTTCAGGCTCCCAAAACTACGGCAATGCACCCTCCCCGCGCGGCCGGGGTAATTTTACTAGTTTTCAATGGAGTGGCCCCGGATCACGGAATCGAGGGCCTCATAGCCCACATACATCACACGGGCACACGTCACAAACCCCTCCACCTCCAACAGCTTCAGAAAATCAGACTCCTATGGGTCTTGATCAGGGCGATGTCGCTTTCAGGCCTGGTGGCCAGGATCGCCCGATAGGCGAGGGAAAGCCAGAGACAGAGATCGACGATGCCCAAAAAACGCTACCTACGAATATAGGACAGCCTAATACCTCTGCGACCCCAAATAAGGGAGGCAAAATCAGTTTTGCTTTCAAGGCGAAGACAACTCCAGCCCCTGCTCCGAAACCCGTTCCCGATCTGGCACAAAGGATGCTGGCCCGAGAACCACCACCCCGGGTTGCCGAACCTCCTCGTAATAGGATGGCGGGTGGTCCGCCTCCCAAATTTAAGCCTGAACCACGCTTCGATCGTCGTGATCGCGACCGCGAGAGGGAAAGAGACCGACATCGTGAAAGGGATCGCGACAGGGGCCGGAATGACCGGCGCGATTTCCGGGACCCCCGGGGGTTCCGTGATCCTAGGGATAGGCGTGACGGTAGGAGGGATGATCATCGCTTTGATCATCGCCATGACAGGAGAAGAGGTGACAGACAACAGGATTTCCGTCCTGAACGCCGTCGGGATCGCTCTCAGGAACCCAAAAAACAACCTAAAATTCTGACACGACCGAAACCACGTCCCACCCTCCCTGAAGAGTTCGCTAAATCGGACTCTGTTTATTATCGGAAACCTGGAAATGAATCTGTCATTGGAGCTGGCACGTATGGAAAGGTCTTTAAAGCAATCCACGTGTATACCCAGAGGAAGGTGGCATTGAAGAAAATACGAATGGAGGGCGAAAAAGATGGGTTCCCTGTCACGGCTGTGCGCGAGATCAAGTTGCTGCAACACCTCCGCAACGACAATGTTGTGAGCTTGCTGGAAGTCATGGTAGAGAGGAATGAGTGCTTTATGGTGTTTGAGTATCTCTCCCATGACCTTACCGGCCTCATCAATCACCCGACTTTCACACTTACTGCAGCCCATAAAAAGGACCTGGCAAAGCAGATGTTTGAAGGATTAAGCTACCTTCACCATCGTGGAGTGTTGCATCGCGACATCAAGGCCGCCAATATTCTTATCAGCAACCGTGGGCAACTAAAATACGCCGACTTCGGTTTGGCCAGATTTTTTTCAAAGAGTCGACAACTTGATTACACAAATCGCGTTATCACTATATGGTACCGACCGCCGGAGCTGCTTCTGGGTGAAACTAGGTATGGACCGGCAGTTGATGTTTGGAGTGCGGCTTGCGTGTACGTCGAGATGTTCACAAAGAAAGCCGTTTTCCCTGGCGAGGGGGGCGAGATCAGCCAAATGGAGAAGCTCTACAATTGCCTTGGAACCCCGACACGAGCAGACTGGCCGGACATTGTTGAGATGCCTTGGTTTGAGTTGATGCGGCCGACTGAGCGCAAGAGAAGGGTCTTCGAGGAGGTGTATGGGCAAATCCTAACCCCAGCAGCTCTGGACCTGGTTTCTCAAATATTCCGTTACGACCCGACTGCGCGGCCAACTGCTGAAGAGATACTTGCACACCCGTACTTTGCGTCGGAGGAGCCTAGGCCTCAACAAGCTATTGAGTAAGTGTCCATGTGGTATGATATTCTTGTAGTTTGCTATCTAACAGATCACTAGGCTGGAGAACATTGAGGGTGATTGGCATGAATTTGAATCCAAAGCCCTTCGCAAAGAGAAGGACAGGGAAGCTCGCCGCGCTGAGTATCAGAAAGACAAAGAGAAACGGAAAGCTGGTGCTTCAGCTCCCCCCAGCGAGAGAGAAACGAAACGTGCCAAGCAAGACGCCGAGGACTCGCAATCTTCAGCGCAGCCCACGGAACAATAAGTCAAAAACGCTTACATGCGTCGCATCACTGGGATGCAAGATTTGTGTGGGGACTTCACGTTCAAGAAATTTCCACGATAAGGATTATAGTCACGCGTTCTGACACCAGATATCCAATGCTTTTGCTATTACCACAGGAGCTATTATAGTGTAGCGAATGTATAGAATTTCTCCCATTCGATATGCACTGGTTTTTAGATTTTCAGTCATCTGTTGATGCTCTACAAACTAGGAACCCAAACAAAGAGTCATACATTCAGTCTACTATTTGCTGGTCAGTATTCGATGACCAAAGCATATCAGAACGGATAGGGCATGTGCCATTGAAACCAAGTGCAACAGATCAGACTTTGCCTTTTAAACCTCACACTCGACCAGCTTAGCCAAAAAGGCAGTGTAGAAAAGCGGTTGAGCACCTCGGCTTACCAGAGAATGATTTTTTCCTCATGAACTAGTGTTTCAAGAGCACGACGGCCGACAATTGGCAGGAAAGAAATAAACGCACCAGTTGTGTGATGGCTACCAACTATGTCACCTGGCGACAGCAATGGTGGATTGCCGCTGTACTTTTATATGTAAGGTATAAAAGAAGACATTTTCTAATTATCAAAAAGGTATGTCCCGTCATACAGGTCATCACCGCATCATGGAAGCCGAAAAGCCCTCGTGATGATGGTTTTAGAAGCGGGTTTGAATAGTTGTTCTCGACACACTCATCGGAGTCGCCAGTGCAGTGGAGTAGAAAAAACGTTGCAGCTAGCGATGATTTGAGTTGGTGGTCTTGGGTTTATGGTAAAGAAGAAGGAAAGAAAGGGAGGGAAGAAGGGAATTTAAAGGAAAAAAGAAGGAAAAACTACGGTGCGAGCGGCAGAGAGCGGGGCCCGACGGTGATTGGACAAGAGCGGAGCTTGAAGAAATGGACGAAACGCGAAGGGCAATAATTATCCATTTCTTCCAATTGAGCGGACAGTGACTTGAGTTCTTCCAGTTCAATCTTGCAATCCGCATTCTTCCCCCCCCCCCCCACCTCTTCTTAACGTTCACGATCACGATCACGATTTTTACTCCCTTTCTTTAGCTTCCGTTGTTCTTGCTCAACATCTTGTTTTAATTAGTATATTAGTCGCTATTGTTCTGTCGCTTCTTTTGAATTGCCACCATCTACCTTTCGTCTCTATTGAACATTTTAGCGCTTTCCAGGTATACGGTATCATTCGGTTTTTACCCTACGCAGTTAAGCTGCCAGTTTCTCCGTTTTATTGCCTGATGACCGCTCGTTTTCTGAGCCGTCTCATTAGGTAGCTATCATGGATAACGCAAATCTTTGGACTCGCCGATCCAAGTATGTATCGGTCTTTTATTTTTATTTTTTTACTTTTCTTTTTAATTTCCTAAACGTTCTTCGTTCTTTTCTCGTTTTCTACATTGGTAATCTTCGAGGGGTCATCGCTGACCGTTCCACCTCACTCCAGCTCCTCTAAGTTGTCTCTGTCTATGACGGGAACAGACGGCAAAGACGGTGCCAGAGTCGAAATTCCCCGCACAAAGCGTTTTGGTCCTGATAGCTCCCACGGTCGATCGAATCCCTTCAACGCTCTATCTCCTCTCTCGGGCGGTGTGTCCTCCCCGTCGACGAACGCCTCCTCTGCATTCGGCCTGGGATCCGGCGCCTTTGCATCTTTCGGTGCCCCCAAAACTCCCGGCGGCTCCGACCTCAAGACGCCCCTCGAGAAACGAGACAACTTAGCAGAGCATGACTCGGCGGAGGGCGCGAAGATGAAGGCCGCTAGTTCTACCATCAAAGAACACCCTCTGAAGTCCACTTGGGTCATTTGGTACCGTCCACCCACCCCTAAATACTCCGATTACGAAAAGTCAACCGTCCCCCTTGCATCTATATTCTCCGTCGAGAGTTTCTGGTCGATATATTCGCACTTGAAGCGACCCTCTCTTTTACCCACTGTTTCCGACTATCATATCTTTAAGAAGGGTATTCGGCCCGTATGGGAAGATGATGCCAACAAGAAGGGTGGGAAGTGGGTGGTAAGATTGAAGAAGGGTGTTGCTGATCGGTACTGGGAGGATCTTCTCTTAGCTATGGTTGGTGACCAGTTCGCGGAGGCCGGTGATGAAGTTTGCGGCGCTGTCCTCAGTGTACGGAGTGGCGAAGATGTGTTGAGTGTGTGGACCAGGATTGACGGTGGGCGCAATATTAAGATCAGGTAAGCTTTATTGTTGGACTCTCTGCTTCGGGGCTCGCCTTGAAACCTCGTTCTATTTCTAACGTAGCGCAGGGAAACGATAAAGCGTTTGCTGAGCTTCCCAATCGACACCAACATTGTCTGGAAGAGCCATGATGACAGCATTGCTCAACGCTCTGCCATTGATCAAGCTCGTCAGGAAAAGGCCGCCGGAAACAACAGCCACCACCATCACCACCACCATCACCACAACAATAACAACAACAACAACAACCAACATCACAATCTAGGTGCAGAACGACGAAGGGTTACGGCTAATGATGACTCTACGGGAGATAAAGGAAAGGGCGCGGCGTCGTGACATGATTATCTGAGCATGATTGTGGTCCTGTATAGTAAAGAAAACAAAAAATAATTGGGACGATTTGGGATCGGGGCATAGGGGCGAATACTGCGTCTGTTTTGACTTGGGCTTGATTTCATTTCCCGTCATTGTTCTTTTTTACGCCAGATGCTATGCAAGTTCAAGGGAACTTTTCAGGGGGCGCCTGGTACGTCGCAATCATTGCCAGGTGATTTACATTCGGACTGAAATGTATCTATGTCAAGTTTTAGTCCTTTGGATCTCAGAGTGAAGTGTACAGTGTAAGAGTAGTATACCTAAGGATCTGGAATCTGAGACTCGAACCGTTTGTAGTGTTTGTCGATGCCTTGTTACAGTTATTGGTCACTTTTGCTTTTTCTAAACTCTACTACATCATTGACGGCTGCAAATTAAATTCCCGCATGAACAGACAGTGGGCAGAAAGAGTTCCCACCGCCTTTTTTCTTCCGTCATGATGCTTTCTTTTCTTTTTAATTACGTTTCCCCTTTGTGCGCACAGGAGGAGAATATCTGCTGAACTGTTCTAGTGATGCAATGATCTCTGGTGAATATATGTTTGGGAGGATTTCAGACTTCTTGTCCAACTGGAACCCCAGCGAACCCATGAAACCTCGACCAACCACAACCAATCATCTCCCATTTGATGCGACCTCCGACCAAGTGCGACGGACACAGACGTCCGGTGAGAGAACTGAAACTCTGCCTGTAGGGTTTCCTGTTGACACACCTGTTCACTCCTCAGATGTATGTGGCCTTTTCTATATATATTTCTGTAGTACGAGTGATCTACATAGTCGTCTTCGGACAATCATATCGAACTCCGTCGGGGGTGGGACTATACTTATGCACGGGCTAAATTTCTTTGCTTTTTTTAGATTCAATCAACCTATAGCTATGCCGAAAGACTCCAACGTTCTGAATCTGTACGTTTACAACTACGCCAGACCATTCCTCGACCGGGTGTAGGGATGCGTCGTCTGTAAATATGACCTCGCAGCGCAAAAGCGATTCCGAATTTGCTGATACATTGGGTGGTAGACTTGGAGAGGATATATCGACGCGGAGCCAGAAACGCCTACCTACTCAAAACGACGAAGAGAGATTATTGCCCGGCAATACCATACGGTACGTCTTGCGATTATCAACTCGAACTCTAGTGGCCTAGTGCACGCGGGGCTTACAGGTAGTTACTTTTCCAGGTCCGATCCTGCCGCGGTAAAGATTGTACCTGGAAGTGTGGGGCAAACGTATGGTCGCAAGAGTAAAGTGGTATGCGATCGGATTCCGAACTATTGTTTGTCTTTCTCCTAACTTTATGGCCATAGAATATTCAACCGTTCAAACCTTGCAATACACTTTCACGGCGTGCGCGAGAAAGCGGACCAGTTCGTGCGCGAGGGAAAGCAGATCGGAGCAGCAGCAACCAAAGCAGTGCTAGAGGTATCGTCACCCATCCAGAAAACGATGCCGAGCACGACGATCAGGGGCGGCCGTCGAAACGTCGGCGCCGAGAGAGCCAGGACACTTCCGGGGTCATAAGCATTCCCGACGATGATATCATGGAGCAAATTTCCCCGGATAACTCATATCTTGCTGGACACTCGACACGGTTGTCGCCTTCATTCAGTCAACATTCAGAAAGAACGAAGCTCTGGGATCCGAGTTCTAAACGCAATAGAGTTGACGAGTATCGTGACGTGGAGAGGGGCATTAAACCCCCTCGAACGCCCAAGCGAGGCTCTATAAATTACTCTCAACTATCCTCGGATGGATACTATGAAGAGCGATTTACTGAAGACGCAGCCAGAGAAAGGCGTGCGATGGTGTCAAAAGTGGAACCGGAATCAACCAAATTGGCGTGGCCAGATCGAGCGGGAAAGCATGAAGCCATCGAAAGTGTTGAGATACATTCGCGGCCCTCGAAGGAACCTCAAGAGGGACCGAATTTCTATAGTCTTTCCTTTGGGATGGATCAGAATCATCCAGGCAATTCGAGGGACAGCCCTGATGAACTTCAAGGAGGCGCAACCGTTCAGCCAGCACCCAACACACTGAAAAGAAGCCGTGAAAATGAGGCCACCATTGCTATGTCTGAAGTCAAAGAACATCCAGGTGTAGTCGGTCGGTTAGCGTCTCCATCTGATATACAGCCTACGGTATTTACAAGCTCCTCTCAAAACCATCGGAAATCCGACAAGCGGAGAAAGGCCCCCGCCACACCAGTCAAATTAGCCGTTAAATGCTTCTATGCCACTTTCGTTCGATTTGGGTTGTATGAACACCGGTCAAGTGAAGCATTTGAACTAGCTGTGGAGACTACAGAGTCTACAGAGTCTACAGAGACTACTATAACGTTTCCTTGGAATGGTCAAAGAACTTCTCTTGGGAGACTTGACAAGGTTGTACAAGGGAAGTCGCCTAGTCGGAGAGTTCGGCTACAGTTTTCCAGAAAAGGGGGCCTTGATAACGAGATGGACATGGAATTCTCCACGTCTGAGGAGCAGGAAACATTGTGTACTCTGTTACAAAGATTGCTGCACGGGCAACATGTTCGGCTGCAGTACAGGCGCGAGTATGTCTTTATCTGCCATCACACGTTCTTGACTCCTTGTATAGAAGCTTATACTATTACAGTGATTGGTTAGAGGATTCATTCATCAAACGGGCCGAAGATCTGGCGGAAAAGAAAGCGAATGAAACCAAGCGCGTTAGTGAAGACAAGCAACAGCCAATATTATACAAGGCGCCGGAAATCGCTAAGAGGGTGAAATTGTCGGACTCTTTGCAGGACAATAATGAGAATATTGCCGGACAAATACAACCTTCGGATACCGCTTCGGTGGAATATTCCAAATCCTCAGCAACAAAATCTCCGGGAACCTTAAACGCCGAAAGCACACGAGAACTACCCTCAAATCAACACGAAGCGGACAAAGTTCCTATGAAGAAACTTTCTCCGGGCTCGTCATTCTCTAATCGAGCAACACGGTCAATGTCGCGTCGGACACCAGCAACAACAGTCGTTTGGTGAGTGGCCCCTTGCTATGAACAAGGTTCTCCAACTAACCTGAGCCGCAGTGATGACGGGCCAGAGGATAATGGCTCTCAGCCAAAGGCTGAAGAGACAGATAAAAAATGGCACAAGTATGCGCCCCTCCATTTCTCTGTACGTCCATGTATTAATCAAATGTTAGACCACTTGTATATCCCCGCTTTGGCAAGAAAAAGGCTGAGGTCGATGCGCAAGATCGTGAACGGCTTCGTGACAACGAATTTTTGAATGATAACCTCATAGGCTTCTACATGCGCTTTCTCGAGGATCACTTAGAGCGGACTAACAAGGAGGTAGCGAAGAGAGTCTATTTCTTCAACTCGTATTTCTTCGCAACCCTGACAAACGTTAAGGGCAGAAGAAATATCAATTATGAAGGTGTCCAAAAGTGGACTCGCGCCGTTGACATTTTCGGATTCGATTACATCGTGGTCCCTATCAATGAAAACGCTCATTGGTACGTCGCTGTCATTTGCAACCTGCCAAATTTATCTGGTATTGCCGACAAAAGCACGGAGGACCGGCAACCCTCGGAAAATAATAAAGACAGTTCGGCTGCACCGGAGAGTGAAGGCTGCGAAATCCCCGAAACACCTGAACCTATCGGGGAACTACCTGCGGATAAAGAAATGAAAGTCAATAACAGACAAATTTTGGAACCTGCAAAAGACGAAGCAACCCGGCAGTCATTCGAGTCAATGAGTTTGTCAGACAAAGAAGAACCCAAGGACGGTGTACCAAACTTGGCCCCTACAGAGTGGCCGGAGCAAGAAGAGAACCTTGCCTTTTCTCCCGCCAAGTTCTCTAGCCCTGCAGCTAAATCAGAATCCACCCAAAAGGCTAGCCTGGGGGCGACTTCTGGGCTAGCAGCGTCTCCCCATAAAGGCTTGAAGAAGGCAAAGCCCGGCGGAAAGCCTGGAGGTGCTAAGTTTGATATGCGTCAAGTAACTATAATTACTTTTGACTCGTTAGATCTGTCTCGCTCGCCTA
This sequence comes from Aspergillus pseudotamarii, assembly GCF_009193445.1. Taxonomy (NCBI): domain Eukaryota; kingdom Fungi; phylum Ascomycota; class Eurotiomycetes; order Eurotiales; family Aspergillaceae; genus Aspergillus; species Aspergillus pseudotamarii. The sequence continues at coordinate 66,714 of NW_022475056.1, read as the reverse complement.
CCATCAGTAATCTCCGCGATTACCTTTACGAAGAGGCCAAATCTAAACGCGGCATTGAAATCGATAGAAGCCTAATCAGAGGCATGAGGGCTCGAGCGATCCCTCTGCAGTCTAACTATTCAGACTGCGGTCTATACCTTCTAGCATACATAGAGAAGTTTGTTCAGAATCCAGACTTGTTTATCGGGAAGCTTCTCAGGAGAGAAATGAAGACGCAAGACGATTGGCCGCTTCTAAGGTCCGGTCTTCTTCGACGTCGACTGCGTGACTTTCTGGACGATCTTTATGATGAGCAGGCGCAATTAGACTCTGAAAAGGGATGTGGAAAGGGAGCCCTGGCCGATAGATATCCGATATCTTACCTTCTGGGGTCTTCTGCACCCGCATCCGCCCAAAACGAAGAATGCAGTGGCTTGCAGGAACCGCAAGTCAAGGGCTCCTCAAATCTTGAAATAAATCCGCAAAAGCTATCACTTAACAAACGGAGACCAGCCTCGAGCCATTCGAGTCCCGCGGCTTCCGACGATGACCCAGCTCTCAAAACGGAGAAGGATGGTGTGCATCCAAGAGCGCCCAGTCTTAAGAGCTCAGGTGTGGTAATCACCACTACAAATATATCAAACAAAATTGACGACAAAGGTATCGAGGTCCAGGTCCCTAACAGTCAGGAGGAAGTTGAGGAGGTTAGCTTTCATTCAGCGAACATACCCAAGGAGAAACACGGGTCTCCAAGCGATCTAGCAGCGATAAAGCCGGTGGACCACGAAGTGCGTCCGGTCGAAAATAAAGAAACAAAAAAGGCTGGACAGCCAGCGAAGTTTCACACAGTCGAAGTGCAGATTATGCCACCGTCTTATCAAGGCAACATAAAGAATCAGCGCTCTGCCAGGCAGAAACCCAAATAAAAATTCGGTTAAACCAAGCTTTTACTATGGTTCAATTGCGTCAATCAACGAAACTCTTTCTCTTTCTTTTTCTCTCCATTTTTTAACCTGTCTTTTTTTATTTTCATTTTATTATTTATATTTTATTTTTCTTTTCTGATAACCCCATAGGAGCTGGCACTCGATTAGGCGTTCGGGCATATGAGCATGAGAACTTACTCGGGGTGCACGAGATACCACGTATTGCTTATGGAAATATGGATTTACGTTCATGGAACTTCTCGGCGACGCCCACACTATCGACACATGCATGTTTGATGTTTTCAGCTGTTGGCATGCTTAAAGATTGTACATAAAGTTATAGACCCGCTTTCGATGGAAGAGAATATGCTGATTTGGGCCATCTAAAGAACAAAATACATTTGGCCTTCTATGGAAATTTTTCAATATCTAAAGAGATTACCACTCACTCTCATCTGCCCCAACCCACCACGCCATTTTATCCCGCTTGAATGCTTCGAAATCCCACTCTCCATCCTCCAGCTTATTTTCCCCAGCAACATAAACATAAGTAACAGCGTCTACCTCCTCACCTTCATCCGCAAACTCAGCGCCTGCAGCATCCAGAACATCCATCAAATGTCTATCCGTATCCTTCCCGTCCAGCTCCCCATCCTTGCCACCCAGCGATTCCCGCAAAATCCTAACCTTCACCTTACCCTTCTCATACTCCGTCCCCTCAAAGATATCTAATCGATGGATATCACCGTCCGTCAACCCCGAGACAACGGTCCCAAGCACGGCGGCCATGCCATTAGCATTCGAATCCGTGTCAAGCTCTGTAGTTGCTGGCTTGACCGGCACGATACCTGGGTAGTCGGCTCCCCGCACCCGATGCCGTCGGTACCCATGCAGAATGGCTGGTTTGAATGTGAGGAGGGCCTTTTGCCAGGGCTCTGGGTCCGGTGAGCCGTGTATTACCCGGTGAAGAATTTGGGGTGCCATTAAGGTTCCTTTGGGAACGTTGTTAGTTTGGGTTTGTTTGCTTGCGTGCTAGGCTGGTTTGGTGGGGTAGATTGGGGTTTAAAAACGTTGGAGACTGGGGATTAGGTATGGTGTAGCTGTATGAGGAGTGCATGGTTGAGAGTGACGTTTAAGATATATTTATCGGATCAGCCGAGAGGGCTTACCGTAGAAGAAGAGGACATGGTCCCCCATTGTGACTGCTTTGGGCCTAACTTCACCGGAGCTGTCTGATATCGCGATCTAGTTGTGCTGTGGGGTTGTACGGAATAGTTCAGAGTGGTATAATGTAAAGGTCATGGACTAGGAGTTTCTTGTTGCCCAGAAGGCCCAACCCTCAGAGAATTAAGGCTATAGAGTCGAAAGACATGCGGAAAGAAAGAATGAAAACCAAGGCAGCTATGATAGCTAGCTAGTTGCTCTTTATATATCTACTTCCTCCTCCATGAATAGCGAACGGCCCTTATCGATAAGCCTCGTGCTCCACTCACCGCCTGCGCGAAAAGGTCCATGTGGCTTCAACAAACATCATTTCGTAACTCCCTTGTCGCAGCGCTATTCCACAGGGAGTTCGCCTCCCTTCTACTTCATAAAACATCAGAGGTTATTTACCTTGCTTCCTTAATCTATCAATCCATATCTCCAGTCATAGTACCGTCAATTGCATCAAAGAGACAAAGAAATCGCCCACCATGCACTCGGCTTTAAACCGAGCGCAGGCCGTCTTCGGCTTTTTTACAACCGTGGCCTTGTTCGTCGCCGGTTTTGCCGCGTTATCTGTCCTGTTATATCCAACCGATGAGGCGAAAGCAGCGGTATCATTGAAGGATGTCAAAGTGTACGTGCCATTCTCTGTGCCTATCTCCATGCAGATCCACTAACAAGGTTCACGCAGAATCAAAGGACGCCCACATTACTACTCAAATAAGAAAGAAGAATACGCACAAATGCGCTTCGATCTGGACGCCGGTACGTACTTTTGGACCCTATCAGTCAAAATCTCTGCTTAAGCAAGCAACTAATACCGATCTAGATCTCTCCTCCCTCTTCAACTGGAACACAAAACAACTTTTCGTCTACGTCTACGCCTCCTACTCCTCCTCCGACAAGGAATCCACTCTCCTCCCCCAATCTGAGTCCATCATCTGGGATACCATCATCTCGGCCCCGGAGTCGCCGTACTCCTTCAACACTCTTCGTGAGCGCTTCTTCCCGTCCAAGTCTTCCTCGAAACGGACCACCGGCGCCAAGAAGTCGACTAAGAAGGATAAGGCTGTGCCTGGTGTTCTCCGTCTGAGGAACCAGCGGGCTAAGTATCAAATCTCGGATATCACGGGGAAGATGGCGGAGCGGAGTAATGTGACGCTTTCTGTTGGGTGGAACGTGCAGCCTTGGGTTGGAGCTCTGTGGTGGAGCCCTGGGTCTGGAGCCGTGCCGAGGACTAGTGGTGATGCTGGGAGGAGTAAACCATTTGAGTTCCCGGCGTTGAAGACGAAGGCAACTGCTAAGGCGGCGGAAGGCCAGGGTCAGGCGAAGAAGGCGGAGGTCTAGGTTGTTCTTCTTGTGTATTAATTGATCCAGTCATTCATCCATATGTTTTGGTTTAAACGGTTACTACGTGTAAGATGTGGTTCGTGGACTAAATGGTGGGATTGCAATTTAGACTGCGAATAATGGAAGACAAAGTACAATTGTAGGAATAGCACTCGCAATCATAGGTTTATAACCGAAAAGTGGGCCTGCTTTTTACGCAAGCAATAACGAACGAATAATTAGACCAGAGTTATCAGGTATGGGCTTAATAAAACAAGTGTACCGCATCCCTCGTAAGTCGTAACCGCAGCTTTAACTGACTAATTGTGGATAGTGCCATAGGTTGTTTCATGGTGACCGCCACGCTGGATTCGCTCGGAGTATACACCAGGTGCGCGTCCTGTTGCCCCATCGCGTTGACGGTAATATACGTATTCAAGATAGAAGGCGTGGATATGGCCCGGGAGATACCTATTCTGCGTTAGTTTTGTTATTGAAATAGAATTGAATGTATTTTTCGATTGAGCATGTGTATAAATATAGTGAGAATCATCCTAGTCATCCGGACGAAGGGTTGGATTAACTGGGCAACGTACCCAAGAATCGTCAGCAGAATATTAATGAAGAAATCAGCGCTGCATCCAGAGATGAGAAAAACGCCAAGCGGAGGAACTAGTAGCACCACGTCAGTAAAAGTTTCATTACTATTTCCTGCTGTTGAAAACTTGAAATTGGAGTGTGCTAGATATGAACCCCGAAACGAATAGAACAAGGGCCTGAGGCCATTGGACAGGGGTAAATGGGAAACTCTCTAGACGGACAAACTTACTGAAGAGTGTGATGAGGATCAGGCAAAGCATCGAGCAGGTTCCAGCCATTTTGGTTAACCCAAATGGTGTCTGATCGTTATTGAGTTTCGGGTGTTGACTTCACGAGCCGTGATTTGCTGGTGTCAAGATACGTGCCGAGGAAACTGAGAATGAGAACAGTGAAGAGGAGACCGAATATGTAGATTGGGATGTTGTCGTCTTGGGGGGAATTGAGGCGCTTCATGTTGATTATATACTTATGTTTTATGGCAATGGGTGGGAAGATCGACGTCACGTCACACCAGGGCAAGATCCTCTTTTGGGAGAGAGCGAACGGATAGGGCTGAGTTTCTAGATTTTTGTTTGCATTCTTCTTACTACCAACGTACCTAGGCAACCTCTTTTTCTCCTTAGGGCGCTGCAATTTCTTTTGATTGGGAAACGGCGCGGGTGTACATTCTAGATGACGTCATTCCCGGTAGGAGCCGGATGGATTCCTTACGTTTCCTATTCAAGATTGGTTACGGCGCGAAACCTGGGGAAGTGGGTCTGTGGCTAATTTTAAGTCCATGGCTAGTACGGAGTACAGTGGGAGGTATTTGAAAATTTGGAACACCCCTAGGAGGTGGCCCGTGCGGACGTCCTACCGCCTACCATTTTTACCATAGTAAGCAGGACTGGTTCATGTACGCCTTTCCCAGACTATGCCTCACCGTGTAAAGACTGTCGTTGAGGCCTAGGGCTGGTATAATAAGTACTAGGATAGGAATTCATGAGGTTCCTGCCTAGCAGAATATGACTAGTCTAGTAGGCGGTCCCTAAACCGGCCACTAAACCCTATACGGGTGTTCCAAATTTCAATTGCTCCCCACTGTACATACCAACAGCTTGTCTCGTCTTTTTAATATTTCTCTATTTTATAGCTACGGTTATAGGTATACGTATCATGTATATAACAGAAAAAAATGTCCAAAAAAGCCACGTACTTCATCACACTGCATCAATCGATGCCCTCGTGGTGACTTGCTCGTTCTTGTTGCCGAGCTTGGATATCTGCAGGAATGCATCCACGCCATATCCTTCTAAGCTGTGCAATTCAAGACTGCCTGCCCAATATTCCGCATACACTCGGCTCATAGGAAGTCCCATGCCTAGGCGGAGGTTTGGCGGCCGTGAGGTAAGTGTGTCAAGCGAGCTCTCTCGGAATGTTTCCTTGTCGGCCCGTTTCCGTTCCTTCGGTACTGTCAGCTCCTGCATCGTGGCTGCCATTGCCGGAACCTGCTCCAGATTTTGAAGCCGTGCTTTACTGTGAGGACCTTTGTTGAAGGACCACAGGTACGGCAGAACCTCGCGAGGTATGCCTCCTCCCTGGTCAGAAATCCGCATGATAACATGCTGTGGTGCTTCGCATACGAGTACTTCAATGGGTGGTGGCTTCTCAGGCAAGCCATTATATTTTTCACTGACAGCCTGAATTGAGTTTCGTAGCAGCTCCCCAATTATATATTCCAAGTGGCTTAGCATGTAGGGAAACGTAGCGTCTAGGTGCCCCTGCACGGATATTTCGGGGATTTTATCGGTCCCTGATGCCTGTCGCATCATATCCTGCGCAAGTTTGCCACAGCGCTCAATAACCTCCTTTGCGTTGCACTTTAGGAAGACTTCCCCAACGTAGTCCGCATTAACATCCGTGCGATCCTGGGAGCCAGGAAAGTGCCACGGGGAGTTGAAAGTTTCCGTTAGCGCCAGGTGTTGCTCCGCTATGACTCGGCGGGAGATTCTCTATTGGGCAACAGTTAGCCACTTGGGAGCCATGCCGCACGTACGCCGGAAACTAGCATACCGCGCGAAGCAAAGTGTTCATAAACTGATCAAGCACGTCCGCCGGTAGCAGAGCACGGCACTCCAAAACGCCCATTGCCAATCTCGGAATCACTACAAGGTGTTCCTTCAGAGTCTTCCGTAGAATATCACAAAACTTATCGTTGTCATCGAGGGTCTTAATCTCCGGAATCGTTCGAAATCGTTCAAAGGCTTTATAGTAGAGCTCATATACGAGAGACAGATGAGGATTAGCTACAACAACGTACGGCAGCCTTTGAATATCTCGAAGGCGATGGGCAAGCCTATAAGCCGAACGACACCAAACCTGTTAGAAGGATGCGCAAGTAACCATGGAAAGCGCACTAACCGAGTGGGAAGCTCTGTTCGCACATAGTTAGCGGAGCTAATAAGTCGAGATTCTGTCAAAGTCCGCCCAAAAAAGGTCAATTGCCGTAAACTTATAGGCCGGATGTCGCGTTCGACCCACCTAGAAGAAATCGCGTCAGCTGCATGTGGTACTTAGAAGATATGTATCTGAAGTCTATACTCATCCAAAGCGGAGACAGGTCTCCATGGTGGTGGATTATGGGGTTGAAGCTGATGGAGGCCCGAATAAGCGCGAAGTTTTGGAGCACACGCTTGTCGGAAGGCATGCCAGCGCCCAGCTGGATGACTCCGCAGCATATTGCTTCACTGTGAACTGGATCAAAGATGTCTCATGGATTGTAAGAGCTGCGACACGACGATATGGTCTCCGACCAGCAAAGTTCACCCAAAGTCAGGTCTGGATAAACTTTTCCATACATGGCTCACCGGGTTGTGGAATGTGGTGTCTTTACCAGTGGCATGACATGGTGGTTGTATTTCATGACTTGATGCGGGCGCAATCCAAACAGCCCTCCGCAGGCGGTGAGAACTTTCCGTCCTGGCATGTGACGTCCCTTTCTTAAACTCTCATGGGGCAGGTTCACGCGGTCTTCCGTCTGGGCATCTGATATGAATATTCAGAATTTAACTCGAATTTTTCTAGTAGAACTCAATTACTATTGATATTTTTCTAGAACACTATTATGGTGCCTAGGCCATGTTGGATAGATGGTTGGTAAAGTAAGCCTGATATGAAATCAAGCTGGAGCTTGCCCGTCTATATATATAAATGTGATATGTATATTATACCTCGAATAACGTTGTACAAACAGTACAATGAGCTTTTTCCCACTCATGTTTACTATATGGGGAGAAAGGGGAAATTTCCGCTCTACAATGGTAATTGGACTACATCGAATGATGCAATTCTTATTCAATTTGCCGTACGGTACCTTCTTCACATCCAGTCCTTGGTTAGTTCGAACTCGATCAGATGGTAGGATCGAGTCAAAAGTGAGATGATATCATTGTGGACGATCGTTTATTCAAGGTAACTCACTCATTGTCTGCAATTACCATACCATATCCAGAAAATATGGGTATTAAAGGCGGGCATGAGAATAGCAACTCAATTGAACAGGCATCCTGTCTGCTGCCTGAGGCTCTAGATTCAATGTAATCAAATTAAAAATCATGTGAAGATTTTAGAAATTATTCATTCGATATAGATTGCAAAAGGTACATACATATGAGTACTTTCAGTGTTGGATGTCGAAAATTTAGCCTACGAATTCGTTTTCGCTGTTCATGCAGTAGTTAGTTAATTGAAAGAATGGGATCTTAATAATATTGTCCCGCCGAGGCATAGCCGTTATTATTGGGTTCTGCGCACTCCGCCACTACCTTAGCTTCAACTCCTTCGGACTGGAACCTCTTCCTGAACCATCTGTGTCTCTGGCCACTCGGCGTCCCTACACGCTGTCAGTTTGACCTCACTCCCTAATTTTCTTTTCTTGCCCCCTTCACTCTTTTCTGTACATTTGTCCCCATTTCCAACCTAGTACCGAAACGAGTGTGTCTTTAGATTTCAGTGCGTGGGCGCACTATTTTTTCCCTCTATGGATAACGTAAGTCTTTGTCCTCCACGCTTTATCGCCGCCTTCTTTTGTACCGAAGAGCAACAAAAATGCTTTCGCCTCACTTCAATACTAGAAATACCCAACTGATTGTGGGGTCCCCGCCTTAGGTCCCGGATAATGAAATGCTCGTCGACGAATATGAGCAGTATCACAATGACAGGACAGACGATGTTGTTGTCTCTCGGTCCGGATCGGAGGAGCCGGAGCTGGAGCCTGCTGCAGACGATTGTAAGGACTAGTTCTATATGATATTCATCTATTGAATCTGCTCCCTTTAAGTTGGCCATGGAAGGTTATGCGTACCCCCGCCGCGGGGTCAGAGGTTCCATTCGAGAATATCTGATGACAGCATTTCCTCGCCTGTTTGGGACGTCTTCTAACGCAAACTTCCGGTATAGATGCAGCGATGATGGCACGAATCCTTCCTAAAGACCCGGAACTTGAAACCGAAGATGAGGCGTATCATACATGGCATATTAAAGACTGGCGCAAGCTGAAGAAGAAGGAACATGGCCCGACATTCCAATGCGCAGGATTCCCATGGTGGGTGCACAATTTGGTCGCGATTTGCCGCTCGATCGTATGATTTTAATAATGGCGCATAGGCGGATTCTCTTCTTCCCATATGGAAACCACGTTGAGCACGCATCGTTTTACTTGGAACATGCTTGGGAAACGGAGCCACCTGAAAACTGGTACGCTTGTGTGCAGTTCGGCCTTGTCTTGTGGAACGTGAACGATCCATCCATCAAAATCTCTCATGGTATGCATGGCATCTATGTGTGATTTATGCTACTTGCTGATCCTAATTAGTTGCGACTCATCGGTTCAACGTGGATGAGGGAGACTGGGGATTTACCCGATTTTGTGAACTACGAAGGCTGTTCAACGTACCATGGGAAGGTCGTGGAGTATCTCTTGTGCAAAATGATGAAGCTATGGTTACAGCCTACGTCCGTGTCGTTAAGGATCCAACGGGTGTCTTGTGGCACAGCTTCCAAAAGTATGTTATACAGAAGAGCTTTTGTAGAGAATGATACTAATCCCTTTTAGCTATGACTCAAAGAAAGAAACTGGCATGGTTGGATTGAAAAACCAGGGTGCTACCTGTTACCTCAACTCACTTCTACAGTCGCTATACTTCACCAATGCATTCCGAAAGGTATGTGACCGAGTACTTTACGCGTATTGAGTGTCTATCAATTGACTTTCTCGTAGGCCACATATCAAATTCCAACCGAGGCGGAAGCCTCACGGGATAATAGTGCTTGGACATTGCAGAGGTTGTTCTATAATCTCCAAACGAGTGAAAACCCTGTTTCAACAGCTGAGCTCACTGCTTCGTTTGGCTGGGAGTCGAGACAGATTTTTGAACAACAGGATGTTCAGGAATTGTCGCGTAAGCTGATGGAGAGACTCGAGGAGAGAATGAAGGGCACGCCAGCGGAGAAGGCATTGCCGGAGTTATTTGTCGGAAAGACGAAGACTTACATTTCCTGCATCAATGTCGATTATGAATCCTCGCGTGTGGAGGACTTCTGGGATATTCAACTCAATGTAAGGAACAACAAGACTTTGGACGACAGCTTCAAGGATTACATTCAAGTGGAAACGCTCGAGGGCGAGAACAAGTACGACGCTGGGCCACCGTACGGTTTGCAAGATGCGAAGAAGGGTGTTATCTTCGAAAGTTTTCCTCCCGTCTTGCATCTTCACTTGAAACGATTTGAATATGACATCAACCGCGACGCTATGATGAAAATCAATGATCGGCATGCATTCCCTATGGAATTTGATGCCACGCCTTACCTTTCCAATGATGCTGATAAATCAGAGCCGTGGATCTACCAGTTACATGGCGTGCTGGTACACAGTGGTGATCTGAACGCAGGCCATTATTACGCTTTCCTAAAACCTACTAAGGACGGATGCTGGTATCGGTTTGACGACGACAGGGTTACCCGAGCTACTGACAAGGAAGTCCTTGAAGAAAATTATGGTGGTGAATATGAGCTGGCCAACGGTGCGCCCGGCGTCAAGCAACCTTACACGCGTGGTCTATCGACGAAGCGCTCCATGAACGCCTACATGTTAGTTTACATTCGGAAGTCAAGGTTGAACGATGTCCTTCTTCCCATAATGAAAGAAGACATTCCATCTCACATTGAGACGCGTCTGGTCGAAGAGCGCGCGGAGTTGGCACGCAGGAAGAAGGAAAGAGAGGAAGCCCACTTATACATCAATGTTGGAGTCCTGAATGAGGAGTCTTTCAAGTCTCACCATGGATTTGATCTGACGAGCCTTGATCTACCGGCTGAAGACCCGGCACTTCCGAAGCAATACCGGATACTCAGAGCTTTGAAGGTTGGCGAATTTGCTGAGCAACTTGCACAAGAAAAGGGTATTGATGCCAAACGAGTTCGATTCTGGGTAATGGTAAATCGCCAGAACAAAACGACTCGACCAGATCAGGTTATTACGGATCCAGATATGACAGTGGAAGAGGCCTACAGCAGATTTGGCACTAAAGGAAACCCGTTCAGAGTGTGGATGGAGGTCGGACAGCCCTCCGCGGATGGAACGGTTTCTTGGCCAGACAGCAGCAATTCGGTGCTAGTCTTCCTGAAACATTTTGATGCCCCGTCGCAGACATTGTCGGGTGTTGGCCCCGTATACGTTCGCAAAAGTCAGAAGGTAGCTGAGCTTGCCCCAACAATCCTTGAGAAGATGGATTGGCCTGCCGGTACAGAGTTCATGCTGTATGAGGAAATCAAACATAATATGATCGATGTCATGAAGCCGAAGCAGACTTTCCAACAATCCGAGATCCAAGATGGCGATATCATTACGTTCCAGAAATCGACCAAGGAAGCGGACCTACCTTCTACTGCTCTCTATCAGGATGCGAGACAGTACTATGACTACCTTTTGAATCGGATTAGCGTTACTTTCGCCCCGATAAAGGCTGGCGAAGGCGATGAGTTTACCTTGACTCTAAGCCGTAAGATGACTTATGACCAGTTCTCTAAGAAAGTGGGTGAACATTTGAATGTCGAGTCTACGCACTTGCGCTTCGCTCCTGTCATGGCAAGCACGGGGAAACCGAAGCAATTTATCAAACGCAACCCCAACCAAGCGAACCAGACCCTGTATCAAATCCTCAGTGGAACGATGGCCGGTTACGGATATAGCATGCACCGCTCTGATGCACTGTATTACGAGGTTCTGGAGACAAGCCTGAGCGACTACGAGTCCAAAACTTCCCTAAAAGTGACCTGGCTTCCCGAAGGCATTACGAAAGAGGTAACTCAAAGAGATATTTGCTATATTGTAAATCAATGCTAACATTATACCAGCAAATTGTGGAAGTCTTGGTACCCCGGGATGGCACCATTTCAGATCTTCTCAGCGGTTTACAAAAGAAGGCAAACCTAGACGAAGATACGATCCGTGAAGTTAGGATCTATGAGACGCATGCCGGCAAGATTTACAGAGACTTCCCAGGAGATACCAAAATTGCCGGTATCAACGAGTTCGTGACACTATATGCCGAGAGAATGCCCGAAGAAGAGATTAATATGGGAGAGGGCGAGCGCACAATCAACGCCTACAACTTTGATCGTGATTTGAACAGGCCACATGGTGTGCCGTTCAAGTTCGTTCTTAAACCGGTTAGAGGACCATTTCACGAGGTAGATTTGTGCTGCATACTAACGTTCAGTAGGGTGAGGTCTTCAAAGAAACAAAGGAGAGACTCTCCAAGCGGACTGGCATCAAGGGTAAACAATTTGAGAAGATCAAGTTTGCCGCTGTTCCTCGTTCTCTATACTCGAACCCGCGATATCTTGAAGACGGTGGGTCTATAGATCATGCATACTATACAAATGTAAGCTAACATTCTCATCCATTTAGATGATATCCTTTCCGACGTTGTCGGCGATTCCGACGACCTCCTTGGCCTCGACCATGTAAATAAAAACCGCAGCTTTTGGAACAGAAGTGAGTCGTTTTTCATCCGATAGAAGGGCAGTTTTGTGCTTGTGAGTGTATGAGATTAGTGCACAGTTACCTTGCAATTAGCGGGAAATGCATATGGAATTGCGGTATGCTTGCAGACGCAAATATGTTTACGAAGAGCTTTATAAAATCAAATGAACCTGTGGACACTCTGTTTATCTGTCTTTTACGTTTGTCTTTTCCATTTGCTCTCTGTAGACGGGCGGATCTCAATGTTATCATGATCAAATTTTTTTTCTTTCTCGAGAGTTCCTTTGAGGACACTGATTTGATGCATGAAAATGTGAACTTTTCATTTTGATTACTGTCATGAACTGAAAATACACACCAATTTTTTTTTTTTTTTTTTTTAAAGAAAAGGGCTTTAGTGCTCCTTAAGTTGTACGGAGTAGACCACCCAGTTTTGATTGGTTTGGCAAGTAATATGCAAACATGGCAAACACAGCGGAATACACAGCTGGCCAGAACTTCGACTCGCGCCTTGTGCCAAATCAAGACACCCCTGGAGAGAATCCCAGTTTGAGCTCCTGGCTCTCCAATAGTTTCCACGATGCGTTTCGCAGCCCTGCTCATAGGCCTTTTGGCCACTTTCGTGTCGACGGTGACGGCAACCGCCCTCACCTACAAACTCGAAGCCAACGAGAAAGCTTGTTTCTACAACTATGTTGACCAGAGGAACGCGAAGGTCGCCTTCTACTTCGCTGTGGGTGCCTCTTTACCATGCTGGTCTTAAGTACGAGGTAGGCAGCATGGATGCTAATGTTCCATGTCTCTTTAGGTCCAATCTGGCGGCTCTTTCGATGTGGATTATCAGGTGGTCGGCCCCGGTGAGAAGGTGGTCTTAGATGGAACCAAAGAACGACAGGGCGACTTCGTTTTCACGGCACAGAGCATCGGGGAATACAGATTCTGCTTCAATAATGAGATGTCGACTTTCGCCGAGAAGCTGGTGGATTTTGAGATTGCGGTATGCTGGGGTCCTAGATTGCATCATTGTCTTTATTTCTACGTCATTGGAACAATATTGACTGGTTCTTCAACCAGGTCGAAAACGAAGAACGTGCGCAACTCCCTTCCCGACAGGGTGCCAGCCCCGAGCAGGCCTCCGCGCTCGAGGAGTCCGTCTACAAGCTTTCCGCCCAGCTTTCGACCATTTCTCGAAACCAGAAATACTTCCGGACCCGAGAGAACCGTAACTTTAGCACTGTTCGTAGCACTGAACGTCGGATCTTCAACTTTAGCGTCATTGAGGGCTTGATGATGGTATCGATGGCTGGATTGCAGGTCTTTGTTGTCCGGTTCTTCTTCCAAGGTGCTAGGAAGGGTACGTCTTAGGGTGCTGCTCAGGGGCTTTTATCCCCGGCCCCACACCCATGTTCCCTCAATTCAGGTTGGTTATTCAATGCTAACGGGCAAACAGGTTATGTGTGATGAGCATGAAATGTGTCTATGTTCTTTGATTGAGGCGTCTCCTATTGTATCTACATCTGATTATAGGGTCTTGAATCTTTGCATATCTGTATAACTTATTTCATCCTTGTTGAAAACGCTGGATCCAAGCATTAGTGTAGCATGGCTTGATGGTAATTATTTTGTGTCGATTGATGAACCGATTGGCTTATTAGACGCCTGTAATGGAGATAGCCCAGCCTGGTATCCGGCTATTCCTCACAACGCGGTGAGAGAGTCTTGGCTGCTCTTGATAGACTAACCTTTGACTTCAAGGTACACGCTACTTAAGAGAGTGATCGATGCTATTCCGCTTAAGGTCTTGTTCCGACGGTCAGCTTTTCATGTGTCCTCATGGAGTAGGAGGTTTGTACGTCATCCTCTTAAGGTAGGTATAACTTGCATATCCAGACACAAAAGTGCCTTACGGTAGTTACGTAAAGGCTGCTTATGGATTGATTACATTTCTATGCTTTGCAGGTCAGAGAAAAACAAGGCCGGAGGTATGACAAGAAGCAGAATAAACACTCCGGCAAAATATCGTACCGACGTCACAGTTAATATATGATATCTGCTTCCATTCCGAGATCAATACACATTGATTTTCATGGTCATCCTTCAATGAGCATGGAGGCCAATCCCTTCCTCCTTGGCATACGAGAGCCAACACTTAGAAAATAGTAGCGCGCCGAGGGAGGTAGGAGAGGGTCACATAAGCGAATTGAGCCCTAGTCTGCGTACATCATCCACAGGCAGTTTAGTAATAATCATTAGGTTACCTAGGGGCTAAGCACAACCATAAGGGTGTGTGAATAGCGTCGAAAATGAAAAGGAAGATTCATCACCAGCCTCCGTATGACGTTAGGATGCAGGTCGCATAATGACAGTTCGACGCCTAGGAAGCGTATGTCCTCTGAAGCCTCGCATTTTTGTTCAGAGATTGATCCACCGGGTGGCAATATGGACGCTGATCGGGGAGTTTAGTCCGTCACTATTGGTTGGTGTGTAGGGGGAGGGCTAGTGTCTGATGCATTCGGGATGATAGACGATGTTATGAGAGACTGAGGTCTGGTTAAGAGTTCACAAGCCCTGCACTATGCATTGAGTCTTTTTCGAAAATGTGTCAGCCGAATCACCTAGGCGCCTTTCTGCCAGATACACCCCGTATGCGACCTCGAAAGGACGCGGTGGAGTATCCCAGATCATCGGAATAGGTTTCCATATCACTTGGCGATGGGTCTGGGATTTGACTCCTGAGTGAAGGGGGTTGTGGATCATGATGGAGCTCTCATTGCTTATCCCAATCAGAATAGGCCTTTTGTCCAGTTGCATACCCATCGTGCATACGGAAGTGTCTGGACGATTGGATGTTGTAGCCCGCAGTATACCTACTCCGTAAGTAATCGAGACCAACCAGGTATTGTTTCTATTTTTCAAGAACTATCAACGCCCCTGACGTCACGGGCCAAACCTCAGGCACACTTTGGCCTCCCGTAACCACCTTCTGCTCCTAGGTTATCACACGAAAACATTCTTCTCTGGTGGAGTCTTTTTCATGGCTAGAACCCACTGGTTCCCTCCTACTGGCCCTTATCTTCCAGTTTCCAGAGACATGCATCATAAGCTCAGGCTTCTTGAGAAAAACTAAATCGTTTCACATACCATCTCGGTGACCACCACTGCCAGTTCCGTATACCCACAGTTCTGGGAACCGGTGCCAGAACTTTAGTGTGTAGTGGTAGCTGTTTCCATTTTTTACTTCTCCACCTCTCAGTTCTGAGCAAATAGTGTTGTCCTTCCGTACCCGATGCCGATGATTTACTTTGATGGGCAGGGGAGAGACCTCGGATTTGCAGACGGCTGATATCATACATGCCATAGTAGCTAATTCTAGACCCTGTCAATGGCATGTTCGCAGTGCAAAGTCATCCTTCCAGGGGAGCTGTTTCTTGTCGTTTCGCGCGGTCATTTTTCATACGGCGCACATAGGTACACATCTACCTACCTCCTTACGCTACTGTTCTGGGCCAGGTATGAGAACCCCACGGAGACCGACCGGGTTGCCCGTCACTGTCAGCATAGATCTGCAGGGGACTTTTTAGTAGTACTGAGTTGGATCGACAGCGGCCATTGGGCTTTCCTGAGCCAGTGACATTGTTCAGTGACTTCATTTTGCTTTAAGGAGGATGGTGGACGGGTTGACCATCTGGAGCTGCACCGACCCATGAGTTTGTGGAGTACGGTTAATTCCGATCGATTTCTGAAGTTATGTGTCAGGTGAAATAAAAATTAATCGAATCATCGAAGGGTCGTGAAAGCGGGGGCAGTTTTTACACAGTACAAGGCTCTCAGAGTACTAAAAGGAGAAGAAGGTCTTTGGAAAAGCTCCTCTCGGACCAATGACATCATGGCGCAAGTGGAAGTAAAATGGAGAAGTGCCCATGTCGCCGTTGTGGATCAGTGCCATACGCCTGACTGACCAATGTGGCTTCGACTCTGATCTTTTGCTTGTTCGCTTGTGATCTCATGTCGCACTTGCTGTTCATACTCATCCCTATTAATTTGCGCCGGTTGAACGGTTCCAAAGGGTTGGTCTTCTATATCGGATCTTCAATCCTTCTTTGTGGCACCTTTGCATCGACACTATTCACACACGCACTTTTCTCCATCCGACTTCCAGGCTACCGTCTTTTACTATCATCCTCGTGGTGAAGGTAAGTGGGAGACTGCCGTTTGAGCTCTTATCTCGCATAAAAGTCAGCCGTAACGGACGCCTCTTCCGACCCGAGTCTGCGATGTCGTTGGTACCGTCTCCGAGACGACCATGTTCCCTCCGTGGATGCTTGCTGCTATCCCACATTATGATGTCGTGGACTAACTATTCCTTCTGAGCTAGCAACCATGACGACTTCCATGCAGCAGCCCGAAACCGTGCAGCCTATGGTTCCCGATGGAGGAGGGACAAGCCCTCCTGGCGACAGTCATCTTCAGATGAACCGCACGGTCAACCCTCATACGTCTGTTGAGGATTATAGCCGCGTTATGCTGGAATACACACACAACCGGATGGCGTCCTTCGCCGATTTGGACGCCGACAAAGGTTCCCCCGTTAGTCGCAGCAGTAGAAGCAGCGCAGGTAGCGGCGAGAGCGGCGACTCGGCGGGTGACATGCTTCGTCGAGGCCCTGCCCCCACTTCTGCAGGTGTCTCCCACCATGACTTCGGCGAGAGAGGTGGGCGCAAAGCTACCAGAGATGGCGAGAAAAATCCATCTTTCTAAATGGATTACTCCCTGAGGTGCAGGAGGGGGCGGTTAAACGTGACACTGGTGTCTCGTTACCTTGACAAAAAGGCACTGCGTGCCTTGCTGACGAGTTGACGATATGATATACAAGATTTTGGCGATTTGGGGAGACACTTCGGTGTCTCCTGGCGTTTGATTGTAGCGAAAGCATTTCTGCTCCGAGCGATATATACAGAGCTATGGCGTGCTCGAGCCGAATTTGGTGTCTGTCCTTCCTTTACGTTCGGCCCAATTTTGATATTTGTGCTCCTTCTGGAGCTTGCCCTCATCAACTGATAGATATTTGCAACGGCATCAATTGATTCCACAGTCGGCATGAACAAGTTCCCGTCTAGTGCTGCTCGCCCTAATGCACTGGCACAAATGCCCACTGGCGACCCGTCTTTATTTTGGTTTTTAACTTCACCGTCGTTCGCTTTGCAGTACTGGCCATTGTTTTGTGGCCTAGAACTCTGCCAGTTTAACTTGTCTTCTTGGTTATGGCTGTTCATTGTGTCAGGCTACGGACAGCTAGGAATCAACATATTTCCATCTTTCCTTTTTGCATCAACAGAACCTTCTTTATCCAGCAGTTTCAGCGAATTTCATGTCCTGTACATTATGTTTTCAAAAGTTGCTGTACACTACTTGATTTGAGAATCTAATGACGGCAGGTTTTCCGTTCAACATACTCTGGCCCATTTACTATCAACTGCAGCACCGGCAGGACAGTCTTAAGCAGTCCCTCCACTACGAACTCTTCTTTCTGCACATCGGAATGGTTGATTGAGATTCACTTTATGCAGGTACAAGCTAGAAACTCGTGCACGTTTTTAACTTGCCTGGGAAATTATATACGAGTCATCACCCCTTGCATAATACTGCCCCGTTTGAATTCGTATGTTGATCGCGACGCGAATTGCTTGATGTCTAATGCCAACAGCACGCCAGCGTCAAACAGTTCGAACAGGTCATTGCATCTTCATCTGAAATGCTTTACGACGCAAGTTATCACCCAAGTAGAAATATCCTAACCGCTATATTGACATTCCTTTTCAGTTTTAATTGGATCCACCATTGCATTCCAGGCAGACCTTGGACTGTTCAAGTGGCCTATAGACAACCAGACACGCGGTTGTCAACGTGTCGCGCTTACTATATCCCTTGTTCCTCGCCTCAAAATGTATGCCATACTCTGACCGCTAATTTTACCCTGTTGCACATGATCATAGGGATGAGCTTCATAATCACCTGAGCTTCCCCCTGCCCTCGGTGTTTTACCATACTTTATTACCTTTACGTATAAATTATTTTTTGACGAACTAAGCACTCAAATCCCGCGTCTCTCAATCCTCTTCAACCCTTGATATAACCACAAAGCTAAGGGCAACGACTAACACCCACTCGATCGCAATGAACCCCAAAACGATACTGCTCCTTTTGACCACAATAACTCTCTCAACGGCAATTCCTTTCTCCCAGCAGCAGACCCCTGCCTCAACCCCAACTAAACAATCCGCACACTCAGCGCTGAGCTCTATGTTCACTGCCTCTGCCTCTGCCTCACCAAAAACAGACAACAGCACCTGCCCAGACAGCCACCGGTCCAAGCAATGCTGTCAGAGCATCGACTCCATCGCAGAGGGCGTCACCAAGCCATTGGGCCAGGTTGTCCCATACTTAGATGGGGTAGCAGTGAAAAGTATCATGGGGCTTGAATGTATGTTCTTCGTTTTTTCTCTTTATGTGACCTCCCTTTAGCTTCCCCCTATATCTTGCCGCGCAGCTGCTGATATGACGCAACGATAGGTAAAGCAATGTCCGATAAAGATCCAAACGAAAACTGTACAAAGGATGTTATGTGTTGTAAGGGACAGCCGGGGGACAAGGTATGGAATCTTTTTGTTTCTCTCTCTCTCTCTTCTTTCTTTTTCTCCTTCCCCCCTTCTTTCCTGTTGTTGTTTTTAAAATGGTCTTAGAGCAAATGCTGACAGAAATGAACAGGGAAGTGACCTAGTCAAAGCCTGTGAACCCTACGATAAAGCAATGAAAGATAAACAGGAAGCCCTGGAGAAGAATAAGCAGCGGCCTCTCGAGATAGCGATGAGTTGGGCGGCTATGACCAGTTCGATGCTAGCGGCGGCGTCGTCTTCTGCTGCGGCGTCTTCGTCGTTTCCTGGGTTGGCTTCAAGCGGGGTGCATGCTGTGCCTACGGGTAATTAGGGGATAATCTTTGTGTTCAATCTTGGGGATGGGGTGTTACTAAGTTACTTAAATATGTGGAGGCATTTACCGACGTTCAGGACTTGGTTTACTTGGTTTATGTGAGATGGGTGTCCATTCTAGTATATCTGGTATTATTGGATGGGTTCGTGTTGTTCGTACGTTGCTGCTTAGATTCTTCTTCTCATAGACTATCACTGTGCTAGCTTATTGTACATTCAAAATCACCTCCATCCACGACCAGGTGGGTAGCCCTGCTGGTTCCAGCCTCTCCCCGAGTGAGGCGGAGGGAAGTGATAGGATCCGGGTGGCATTTGCTGCCCCTGTGGTACATGTACCGGGGGGAACTGTTGAGGAAACTGTCCACCTTGTGGTTGAAACGGGGGCGGAAAGTTCGAAGGGCCGTAGTTTGGCAAAGATGGGGGCGGTGGTGGCCATGGACCTTGATAATTGGGTGGAGGTGGAGGTGCTCCTGGCATCCCTTGGGGGAATGCAGGTGGTGGGCCTTGCGGAAAATGCATCGGTGGCGGTTGTGGAGGAAAGCCTGGGGGCACAGCATTGTTGAACTGGTTGTGGTGTTGCGTAGGCATGGACCGCGGTGGGGATGGTGGGCGAGGAGAATAGGATTTCTCCCGTGAATGCGAGCGCCGGGAACCACTTCGTGACCGAGATGCAGAACGTGAACGAGAGTCATACCGGCCAAATCTGCGAGGTGGAGTACGACTCCGCGACCTCGATCTGCTCCGCCTGCTGTCGTCGCTATAGCTATCACTGTAGCGCCTTCTCTTGCGAGGGCTTGGGCTGCGACTTCGAGAGCTGGGTTTCGCATTCCTCTTCTTCATTTGCTGACAAAAACCTCGAGACCACCCGTAGTATGTGTCACCGCTGAGAATGTCGCCTGTATTCTTGTCGCGTATGACTGTCTGGCCCAGCTCGTCTATATCGACTACCTCATCTTCCTTGGGCTCTGGTTTATCGATTCCGTATATTTGATCAACGTCTTTCAGGAACGCTTTCAAAGCAATTACCAACTTTTCATCCGCTGGTCCGGCTAGGAATTGTAGTGGTTTGATCGAATCTGGACGAAGAGGAATAGTCGAATTAGGGATGATGTGAGGGACAAGGTTGCCTGCAGGAAGGTCGTAGTAAGGAGTAGACGGGTCTCCATGGGTAGATGGCATGACGAATGGCACATCTTTGCTCGGAAGCCGGTGGGCGGAGTCCGTGTTACTCTCTTCGACATCAATAGATGTCTTGACAGGGCCAGACAACGCCGAGTTCTTGACCACCTCCCGCAACTTGTTGACATAGTCGCTGCCGTAGTAGCCATGCTGCTCCCATATATCCAACAGTGTATCTAGTCGTCCATGGTGTTTGGGGTGCTTCTCTCGGTCGTAGGAAGCAGCGTAGCCCAGTAACTCCACAATGTACGGCTGCAATGAACCAGTCAAGGTGGAAAAGGCGGCAGTCGAATCCAGATGATACTTGGTATGATGGAAAAGGTCATTCAGCAGGTAGAGTATGTGTAACCTTTTCCTCTTCGCAGAAACGGGCCGGGTTTCCTGTGGCTTGGCTTGCGGTTGCTGCCCGTCTTCGCTGAACGAAGCGGACAGCGCAACCAGGTACTTGGCCCAAACATTCACCCGATTTGACGATGAGACAACGTACTCGAGAAGCCATTCTTTGCAGGTCTAGCGGCCGCGCCGAGTCACAAATTTAGTATTGCAGTGTATATCGGTGCTAAGGACTCGCAATCAAACCTGGATGTTTGCTGAGGAGCAATGCGATAGCGCCCTGTCGAATGAGTTATGGAACGTTGTGATCTCATCGCGCGGGACGGACGTGGGGTCTGGGCGTAAAAGCCCCGCAGAGAATGAGGCCTTCGCAATGGCAAGTTGATGAGAGGCCATTGCAAGCAGCAGTATCTCTTTTGAGGGTGTTGTTGGGTTCTTGATGTCGATTTGGCTACGGAGTTGAAAGCCGGTTCGGGTTCCGCTTATCGCACGTGATCAGTTCTATTAAATTTCCGTACTATTAGTATTCCCTTTCCATCTCGAACACATTTATGCATGATGGAACAAGAATCGTAATTGTACCAGGTTGCATTGCTCTACAGAACTCGCGCCCTGAAGTCAATCCATCTTACAAGGCTGTTCTACGGCTGCACGAAAGATATCTAGTGCCATCAATGTCAGTCCCAAAGCCCACTAAGGGGGTTCAGTACTACTCGTAGGCTTGTACAGAATTTCATGCATGACATCATGCAACGCAGGTCAAATAATGGTGGTTCTCCTCGTTGGCATCATCTATTTTCTTCTCCTTTCACCTCCCTACACGTGGAAAAGAACACCTGAGTACGGAGGTATACAACACAAGCAGCAGCCCCACAAAGCCAGAGCTACATAGATAGTTCCTGCACCTACTTCTTCTCGGGATGTGTTTTTTAATCTCCACAAAGCCTTATGTGAAGCGTACTCCTTGAGAGGGATCACCATTGAGTAAGCGGCAGTGCAGATTTTACATTGTTGCATTGCGTTCATCTCTCGCGCCAGTCTACAACAATTCGCTTGACACGGTTTAGCGTAGGAGGCCTCTGCTTTATCCTGCGCGTTAAAGAGCAGATTTCAGTATGTCCCCAATGGGAAAGCCAGATGCTCGGCGGCCTATAGTAGGTCCAATTATACGCATCTGCGAAATGTACTGGATCGCAGGGGCTCAGTCTTCATGGCGCCTGCGATTATAGGATAACGGTAGGGTAAACGATCGAAGTGAGGATTGGCCAATCACAACTCCTTCAGATATAGTATTTGCTCTACATGGTCTTGAAAGTGGATACTCCTTGCAATCTTCAGCTTCGCCATGTGGTTTCCTCCACAAGTGGGGGTTTATATTTGGCGGTTAAGCAAGAAATACCAGAAAGAGAACATGAAGAGGAGACTACCCAAGAACTACCAAAAAGAGAATGTGAATAGGAGACTATCAGTTGTGTTTTGGTTCATAGCGGGTCCCATAATATGGGATTAGTTTCTGTGAAACTCGCAAGGCTACGTTAAGTGTGGTAATAGTGAACCATTATTGGCACCGTGTCACTCGAGCTGGACAGGGGAGAGTACTGGAGTCTCTAACTGTTATATCTACATGACCATGCTGGGTGACATCAGCCTACTCAGGTCTCCAATTTACTCCCGTTGAAATCCAGTGCTAGTATTTCTTACGTATAGCGATGTTGAACTGACTGAAGATAACCCTAGGTTGAAACGTGAAGATCAAGTATCCATAGCCCTATAGTATCTCCTACCTCCCTTTGGGGCTCCAACGACTGGCTTCAGCTCTAATCCGAACTGGGCGGATCATGGGCCGGTGAAAATGGCTGTGCAAAAGTCTTCAGCTAAAAGAATCAAGATAATTTATGGGACAGGAGATACTAGTCGCACAGTCTAATGGCCCTATGGAACTAGTAACGTCTCACTAATAACGGGAAAGCTTGGCACGTTAACCACTCTGCTGCCATTGGGCTTACCCTTTCGGTTAAATCGCGAATCCTACAACGCATGTCTCGAATGCATACCTCTTGGCATACTCCTGTCCGTCCTGGTTTAATTATAAAAAATCCTCGGAAACGACTTGAGGAGGTGATGGTATTCTTACCAAACCGTCGATCGATTTGGTTGCTCAAACAGGAACCCATTCCCATATATTGCTGGCTGCACTGGCAACGCAGTGAAAGCTACGAGTTAGGTACTACTGAGTAGAGAGCTCGAAATGAGGTCGATCTCATCGGAGACTTCTCTCGGAAAAGACAAGGACGCACAGGGATCGGTAGGAACACTGCTATTTTGGCTACTTTAGCGTTGCCACTTAGTCTCTGAACGACGTACTCCGTTACGTAGTAGTAGGATCGGCCGAAGCGTCCGTTGTCCTGAATCAAAAACATGCCAAGGGCAAGTCCACCACGCTATCGGAGAGAACCACCGAACTACTCATTACACCCTGTGAACCTCGGATAGGGGATTTGAGAGTAGAGCTGCATGACAGGGGAGAACCTCTGTTCTGGGAAACTAGACGACGCTTAGCTCCTCTTATAGCTGC
This sequence comes from Aspergillus pseudotamarii, assembly GCF_009193445.1. Lineage (NCBI taxonomy): Eukaryota > Fungi > Ascomycota > Eurotiomycetes > Eurotiales > Aspergillaceae > Aspergillus > Aspergillus pseudotamarii. Next base: position 43,575 of record NW_022475056.1, on the reverse strand, counting down.
GAATGCCACTCGGACATTATGTTCAGCACGCAAACATTCATCTGTACAGCTGGTCCCAGCTATACTGATGCTCTTCCAGTCAGCTTGAGCATTGTCACATTAACCGCCACGGCGACGCTAATTTTAGGCCAGCAAGATGGCCAAATTTCTTCGTTTTTGGCTGTCTTTCAGCCTTTTGATCACCCTTTCGCTTCAGCAAAGCGCCCCCCTGGTATTCCGCGATGCCGGACCACCTGAAATAGCTGGAAAACAGCTCCAAGTGAGAGGTGCACGATATCGCAATGAGTCGCACCATTCCCATCTGGAGCCTCAAAGGAAGGATTCTTTCTATTGGATTGGTACGTGTACTTGTTCAGCGCCCAAGACCAAAATCACTCAAGAGGTCTCTCAACTTCTAACTTCCAACAACAGCTTCCCAAAACGGACAGCCCGCTTTCGCCGAATTTGTTGTTGAAACCGATGATGATACAAGCGTTGTGTCTATGGAAAGATTCAAGCCTTTGCTGAAGTCAGTCCATTGCAGCAATGCTAGTTTGGCCGTCAATTTCAAGAACCAGAAGTCGTTTGAATACACCAAGCGTGCATGGAAATGGGTCAATGAGATTGAACGAAACACCCTTATTGTGGTCGCCGGCACAGGTCAGTGTGGATGGAATACACATAGAGTGCCTTTTGCCGTTTCGAAGATTGAGTTTGACGACCACACCAAGACTGCAAAGTTGCAAGCTCGACGATCAGAATGGAAGGATGTATTCCATTCCTTTGAGCTTTCAGTGGGCAGAGTGGCTAAAGAAGAAGTGTACGATACATGTGTCGCGCCGCAGCACATGAAAAGAAAAGAGCACGAGAAAACCTTGACCATGAGTTTTGATCACCCGTGGAAACTTCCTCAGAAGGACTTTTCTACTCCCGAAGACGCTTTCTCTTTAACACTGTCGTGCGATCAGTGTGGCACAAAAGGAAGCTTCGAACTCGGTTTCTACCTTAGGAACGAGAAACATATACCCAAGGCCGCAACATTCACGCTTACACCCCACGGCGTGTCTACAAGGATAGGGCCCAAGTTGACGTTAAGTGGAGACTTCACCGAAGAATACTCTCAGCAGTTCGACCTTGCGAAGATACCAATATACGGGTATTCGATACCTGGTGTCTTAGATCTGGGCCCGGAAATTGTCTTTAGCCTTGGTTTTAGCGTGGGTCCAGTCTCTGGTTCTGCGTCTATTTCCTCGGGGATAGACATCAGCCTTCTGGACTCTGCGGAGCTCAAGATTGACCTTCTCTCACCTCATGTAGTGCACTCAGGGTGGACCCCCCAGGTACGTACTGAACCGGTGAAGGTAGATGCTCAAATCGAAGCCGGTGTCAATATTTATGCCAAAGCTGCAATTCAATTAGCCGCTGTGGCTCTTGGTATGTATCACCGATGTCATTCACCAAGATCAATTCTGACCTGGATAGGTCATGGATTTGAAGCAGGCGTTAACTTGAAGCCTGTCCTCGGGGCTACATTATCTCTTTCTGAGTGTGAGTCGTCTTCATGCTTGATTCTCTTTACTTTGACTGATGGATATAGCAACCGCTGGAGCCTGCGTGAATGATGAAAAACATCATGTCTTTGGTGTCAGTGTGGCTCCCTCGGCTGGAGTTAGCCTTAACGCGGAGATAACGAGGGCCAGTGACAAGGGGAATCCATTGGCAAAACTCACAATTGCTGTAAGTACGCATGCACGATGTATTGGTAAGAATGCTAACAACTAGTAGGATCTCAAGGAGGCCATACCAGATGCGTGTGTTGGCTTCGGTCCAGTTGTTGCAAATAGCAGCCTACCTGCCAAACGAGATTCAAGTGGGATGGCGAGTAATCAGTCCGACACTGATTCCTTACCCACTGCTTCTTCTTCCCAGGTTCATCGGGGATATCACAGGAGACACCATCATCATCATCATCATCATCATCACGGTAGAAGACATTAGACCCTAGCTTCGCATCGTGCCAACTCAATCCGTGAGGCCAGATTCTTTTTTTCTCTTCACGCCTTCTTATATCTCAACTCTCACTTGAATCTTATTTTCTTTTCGTGTACATATCCCATCTTTTCGGAATTGGAATGACCACTAAGACCAAAAAGAACCTCCTTTCATGCCACGATGTCTATTGCGCAGTGGTACTAGTGATAACATCAGCTGTCGTTGATCGTCTCAGGCTGTCAGGCCCTTAACCTTCCCTGTTCGGGAAAGTGAGGGTCCGGGCTTAATTCCGTAGTGGTCTGAACGCATCTGAGCCATACTAATAGTATTTTATATGTACAACAGCTCCCAAGATCATAGACATTCATTCGTAGCAAGCAATTTAATAGTATCTGCTTTCTTCAACCCTGGATCTACTCTGCAACTTTTCTAGCCTACAGCGTTCATTTAGTATGTTCAAGTTTGACTCTAATGGTCTGTTCGCTGAATATTCGCGTATTTGTTCCATACTAGTTCTACATATTATATATAGATATAGCTTCACGGAAGGAATCATATACTCCACGATAAGCACCCAGCAGCATGAGTTCTGCGGAAGGAGTCAATCAGGATAGTGGACAAAGCGGAGCCCTACTTTTCATGATAAGCTGGATCTACTCTACGTGGGTGGAGCAATACTATGCCCTACATATCTCCTAGATTCTTCGGGGTCTATTACGTAAAGTATTTGCAGTTTTTGTTTCTGGTTAGATAGTAAGTCGGTGATCAAACACATCTATACGTATGAAAGAATATTCCAAGCATTATACTAGGTTGCAACCTAATAGGTACCTAGAGAAACAACTTCTGAACTATGAAGTTTTGCTCCTTGCCCTTGTTGATTGCCGCACGTGGAGAGTGAAATGCCTTAAGGCTGATGATCAACATTTGGAATAGACCCACACTTAGCCCTTGCGTCCAGCGGTTTGTTATCGGTTATCGTTGGTAAGTTCGAGGGTTAAATCTAGGGCTTTCCAGCATGGTGGGGCGAAGGGAAACTGCTACGTAGTACTGTGTACGTCCTGCTGAGGACCCTTCCGAAGCTGCAGGGAGTTACTAGTTAGTTGAATGATCTGAACAATTAACCAGCTGATTGACGAGTCACCCGATGTTGTACAACACGCCAGAACAAGGGCTTTGCCTAGCTTCTCAGAATAGGGGTACGGTTGGGCATGAGATACTAAGCTTATCTTGGCATTGGAGCTTGGGTTGAGACAATTTTGAGATTTGGTTTGGTTTTAGGGTTGACTCATTTTTTGAGAGGGTCATCAGGCAGACAAAAGGACTTCGGCGTCCGTATACCTGCGGCCTTCGGATGGGCAATTGCCGCCATCAGAGCACTTAATGACGAACCGACCCGATGTCAGGTTCAACTGTTCACCATTGTTTTAACCCAATTAGGCGCTGCAGGTATCGAATGATGATACGGAAACGCAACTACCGCGATCACCGCCCGTGTTCCTGGACTCCATCGGCCCCGCAGTTGGATCGTCTCGTCTTCGGCCGGAAGTCGCGACCATTTTTGCCCCTCAATGGCGTGAGTCTGCACATCACGGAATTCACTCACCGTTAGTTTACGTAGTGGTGGTAGTTTGTTCCGCCCACTAGTTGAAATCTTGAGGAAGAAATGCTCCGGCTGCTTGATTTTAATTGGTGTGGGGTATGTAGTTAATCAACCTAGTACTACTAGTACTTACTCCGGAGTATAGGTACAGGAACATGTATGTTCAATAATAATAAATTGGGATTTGAACTACTTTCACTGATACACTGTACTTATTGTAAATTGACTCTCGGGTTGCTCTTCCGACCCCCGAGGCCATGAGGAAAGATAGGGTGGTATGGTAACGTTCGTACCGTTGCCGCGTTCTGTTTCTTTTTCTACCCATGGCATCATTTCTTGAGTACGGAGTCAGAAGACCCCGCAGTCAAAACTTCCCCACTGGGTCGCAACAAATCGGCCCACTCGGCTCAGGTGCTCAACTCTATAGGTAAACTACTCACTTACAGGTCGTTGGTACTTCCATCGTTATATCACTCACCCTCCTATATAAGTACTAGTAGAAGGACCCCCTCCCTTGTCCTTTCTCAATCCTAATTAAAGTTGGATTCAAAATACTCGTGACCACTACTAAGACTGTTTGTTTTTCTCACTACCATCGAGCATATCGGCGTTTGCTATTAGATCTAGACCTTTACAACTTCGCTACAGTATACTAGTACACTGCACTATAAGATGGCTATCGCCGTTCGGTTCGTTCGCCCAACTATCCGCCATTTCTCTGTTCGTCGTCCACAGCCAGACAGTCGCACCTCTCGATTCGTCACCAGCTCGTGTCTCTTCTCGGCGGTGGTGCTGCCATTTGTCCCTCCAGCCCTTGAAAGCTCTCGCGCTAAAAATACAGACGGTCCCAATTGCAGTCAGTATGTTCTCGACTTGCCCATACTCGGATACACAAGAATTCGGTTGCTGATTGGCTGACCCTTGTCTCCCTAGGCCACACCCGCCGCTCTGTTTTCATGCCCGTTAATGTGTCGTCTCGGTTACCATCCCCGAAGGAGGAATCTGTCATCGGCACCTGACATGCATCGGGACATTTGCCGTATTTCCGCCAATCTTTGATGCTATGTCCTTCTTCCCTTTGTTTTGATATCACCACCCCGGGTGGACTTGCAAATTGTGGGCGTACGGGCGTTGATATTTATTACGCATACCACAATATGGTATTTGAACTGTGAAGTGCATATTGTTGGACGGAGTTTGCTGGCGTTGTGTCTTTTTTTTTTTTTTTTAAGTATTACCTATTTCTAATTTTTTTTTCTTGGCGAGTCGGTATGATTGCAACTTGAAGCATCGGGGACCTGCATACTTCTCTCGACCAGAGAAACGATGTATACATGCATTCTCACCACAGCGATCATGCGAACTCGATCGCAAACGAATAACCCATGCTTCCCTCTGGTAGGGCAGTGGGATGATGGTGTTGCTGCAGTGCAGAAATGAATCATGGCAGTTTTATGTACCTTACACAAGATGCTATTTTGTCGAGTCTAATTCACTGGATGAATACTCAAATGAAAACAGCGTTTTGATTCCCTAACACAACCCGTAAGATATATACCACGAAACCCCGCAAACTTCGCGAGATTTAAGAAGTCGCCTAGCTCGCCAAGCTATAATAGCACGATATGATACAAAGCCATAGCACACTCACGACATGCATATGTGACGTCTTGCCATCTCTATTGTTCAAGGAAATTTTAAATTCCTCCGCATGCACTCACGTATGAGAGTGAACGCGCTCAGCTGAATCGATTACCTCGAGGAGGTCGGAACGGTTGAGCAGCTTCGTATTTCCCTTTCTCCAGCACCCGGTCTGCTTCGGATTCGGGTTCGTGACGAGTTGGAGCGGGATCGTGGCTGGCCTCCACGCTTGGCGAGGCTACATCGTCCGCTGCACTCTGGAACTGTGCCATGTTGGCCCGTTTCAAGCTAGGGGATTCGGACGGGGTCGGGACTTTCTCGCTGAGAGTCGACTGGCGTCGGTGCTCGGCTTCCATCTGCGCGAGTTTCGCTTTGCGCTTGGTCTCTGCTTCATATCGAGCAGCTCGGTCCGCATTGATCGATTTCTTAGCGAAATAATAGGCTCCGCCGCCAGCTGGTTATCGAAGTCAGTCGTGGAGCACTTGAGTGCAATTGCCTGTCGTGAGACATGGGGCGCTTGAGAGTCCCCTTACCGACGCAGAGAGTACCCCAGCCTACCCTGTTCACGTGTGCCGACAGCAAGTCAGTAATCTACGTTCCATGTCGCCCGGAAATAGTGAAGCGTTGCAGGTGGTCTCCCGCTCACCAGGTTGATCGGATCTATAGATTTCCCCAAACACTGTCAGCTAGTTTTTATGTCTAGTGTGTTTGCAGTCCTCATACACCTACCGTGTTCATCTTTTTTTTAATGTGCGGATATCGAGATTGAGCAAAAACAATTCTCAATTGAAGGAAAAATGAAGCTGGAGTGGAAACTACGTCAACAGACTTAACACTCGGCCGAAGGTCGGAAGGCCGCTTGGCTCTTAAGCCCGTTGCTGTGCCACCGGCCAACCAGCCACCACTTCTGCCTTCGCCACATATTTTGGCCTCAGGCGTTAACAACGTCGGAGTAAAGTCATCGATCTACCAGATTACATCTGATTTTCATCCCCTTCACCTTTCTCCTTCCCTACATCCCCTTCAACCCCCTTATCGCTTCCGGCTTCTCTCAACTTTACACTAGCTGGACGGTACTGCTCGTATTCTAAAAGAGGAACCTTTAGATTTGCTTGGAACTCTGCTGAGGCGCTGGTAGCCTCGAAGTATGCACACTCGTTTTGGCATAACATCAGCACAATAGACAATAGACATCGGTTTCAGGGGATTATAACACAATACAACAATATGCCTGTTAAGCGCAAGGCAACCGACAGTATGGTTCCCACCCTGGGATCAGGTAGATGACAGGGCTGACCTTCGTTAGGCGGTCGGTCAAGTAGAGCTTCGAAGCGCGCAACTCCTGTTCCTGACATCCAGGATGTCGATAGTAGCGATGAGTTTTCCGAATATGACCCAAAGGAAGATAGCCTGAAAGGTATAAAAAGTGGACCTCTTGAAAAGTAACCACAGGTGCTGACTTTCTTCAAGAGGTCGTCGACAAGTTCTCCCTCGAATCGTTCAGTAACAAGAAGAGCTCCGCCGTACAGAAGCAGGATCCAAATTTCGGCTACAAGGACTTTTCGTCGCTCCCTCTGAAACCAGACCACGCAAACCGTCCGCTATGGATCGACCCCTTGAAAGGAACCATCACGTTGGAGAGCTTCTCGCCCTTGGCTCCCCAGGCGCAGGATTTCCTGACCACCATCGCCGAACCGCTGTCACGTCCGACCCATCTGCACGAATACAGGTTGACGGGAAACAGTTTGTATGCGGCTGTCTCGGTTGGTCTTCAGCCTCAGGATATCATCAACTTCCTTGACCGGTTGTCGAAGACCCCCCTCCCGGATACTATTAAATCCTTCATCATCGATTTTACGAAGTCATACGGAAAGATCAAGGTCGTGTTGAAACATAATCGCTTCTTCGTGGAAAGTACCGACCCATCCATGTTGCAAATGCTTCTGCAGGATGAAGTCATTGGGGCTCAGAGGGTCCAGGGCGGGTCAGCCGATATCATTCAGCAGGCCGCTCCCAAGATGGGAGGACTTGTTATCCCTGGTACCAAGGATGCAGCAGGCGTGAAGCAGAGCACGGATCAGCAGCAGCCGGCAGAGGAAAACCAAGGAGAGAAGCGCCAGGAGGATGATTTACTTTTGGCCATTCGCGATGAAGATGACGATGAAGAGCAAGCTCAGGTTCACAGCTTTGAAATTCCGAATGAAGCAGTTGAACCTGTCAAGGCTCGCTGCCAGGCAATGGGCTGCCCGGCATTAGAGGAGTATGACTTCCGCAACGATGAGATCAATCCCACGTTGGATATCGACCTGAAACCGCAGGCGCGAATCCGAAGTTATCAGGAGAAGAGTTTAAGTAAGATGTTCGGTAATGGACGTGCTAAGAGCGGTATCATTGTCCTTCCTTGTGGTGCCGGAAAGACTCTAGTTGGTATCACGGCTGCTTGCACTATCAAGAAGGGTACAATCATTCTTTGTACCAGCTCCATGTCTGTAGTTCAATGGAGAAATGAGTTCCTACGGTGGTCGAATATCGACCCAGGCGATATTGCCGTTTTCACCTCTGACAACAAGGAAAAGTTCCGCAGATCGACCGGTATCATTGTTTCGACATATTCAATGGTTTCCCAAACAAGAGCCCGGTCGCATGATGCGCAGAAAATGATGGACTGGATCCAGTCGCGTGAATGGGGTCTAATGATTCTTGACGAGGTGCACGTGGTGCCTGCATCTATGTTCCGTAAAGTTACATCGGCTATCGCGACCCAAAGCAAGCTCGGTTTGACTGCGACCCTCTTGCGTGAAGATGACAAGATTAAGGATTTGAACTTTTTGATTGGCCCAAAGTTATACGAAGCTAACTGGATGGAACTTGCAGAGCAAGGACACATTGCCAAAGTCCAATGCGCTGAGGTGTGGTGTCCTATGACTACGGAGTTTTATTCCGAGTACATGAGAGAGAAGTCAAGGAAGGCAGCCTTACTCTACATTATGAACCCCCGAAAGTTCCAGGCTTGTCAATTCCTCATCGACTACCATGAAAAGCGTGGAGACAAGGTTATCGTGTTCTCTGATAATGTCTATGCTCTCGAGCGTTATGCCCTTAAGTTGAACAAGGCCTACATTTATGGTGGCACTCCCCAAAATGAGCGTATGCGGATTTTGGAGAACTTTCAGCACAACGAGCAAGTCAACACCATCTTTCTGTCGAAGATTGGGGACACATCCTTGGATTTACCTGAGGCAACCTGTCTAATTCAGATCTCATCACATTACGGTTCTCGTCGTCAAGAAGCTCAACGGCTGGGCCGAATTTTGCGAGCTAAGCGTCGTAATGATGAGGGCTTCAATGCATTCTTCTACTCTCTTGTCTCAAAGGACACGGACGAGATGTTCTATTCTTCCAAACGACAAGCTTTCCTTGTCGACCAAGGCTACGCGTTCAAAGTTATCACACATCTCCAAGGCATTGAAAATCTGGAGGGTCTCGCTTATGCAACCCCCGGTGAACGGCGCGAGCTTTTACAGGAGGTTATGCTGCAAAATGAAACGTCTGCGGATGTTGAAGCCGTAACTGATGACTTGTTCTCTGAACGCTCTGGTGGTCCAAGGGCTAAGAAGGGAGCCGTCAAACGCAGTGCCGCCACTCTTAGCGGTTTGGCAGGTGGAGAGGACATGGCATATATCGAGTACAACAAGAGCAGGAACAAGCAACTGAAGGACAAAGTGGGACACCACCCACTGTTCCGCAAGATAGAGCGGGAGCGTCAGAAGAGGAAGAAGGAAATGGAGGAGTTTGGCATGCATTGATTGGGATGCCAATACAATTTCAGATGGAAACCAGTTTCGTTCATCAGATTGGCACTTTTTCTCCTGGTAATAGGGTTGCACTGGTCATATATCTGTTTGGAAAAGCAGTTTGCATCAAATCACAAAGTACACATGATAAACTTATAATAATCTGACAAAATACATCCCATATCCATGTATGTATATTCTTACAAGTTGAACTAAGCTAGATAGTTAAAACTGAACAATATCCCATTACCAAGTGACAGGCTCAACAAGGCTAATTTTAACCGCCCGCAGCACTTATGACCGTGTATATACAAGCTAAGGACTCTATTCAATGGAACAGAAAAGCTATTTCAGAGGCTATCGAGACGTCACGACGGCTGCGTCCTCTATTCTTTCCTTTCTTTTCATCCATATCGTATATTCCCCGCACGATAGCCTACAATAGCGATGATTCCCCTGCACGCAGCCTGGTTTAAAAGCCGTTAGTTCATCCTGGCTAGAAGGTACTTCAAGGTAAGTAGTATACCGACAATATTACAGCGGGACAATGGTGCCAACGGTGGGACTCGGAGTAGGAGTCAAAGCGACACTGGAACTGGCAGCGCTGGCACTGGGGCTAGCACTCGCTTCAGCGCTGACTTTGCCGTGGGGTCTGTTGAAGATGTTGAGAATACCCCCCATCCAGTCGGGGTTGATGGCGGCCGGGGCAGCGAGGGCGCTGGTTGCGAAGGCGGTGATTACGAAGGTGAAGAAACGCATTGTCGCAGTATATTGAGGTTGAATGAGTGGATTTGGTTCAAGTTGTGAGTGTAGGAGTTTAAAGAGAGACTGACTGGATAGCTTGTTGGCCAACTTTTCAGGCGGTAGACCTTGAGCCCTTATATGTTCTATCTTAATATACTATATATTATTGAAATTATTGTATTAATCAATGCCACAAGGGCCCGCTGTTACTTAGGTGTATAAAAAGTAAACACTATAGTAGATCATAGTAATTCCCTGCGTGCTAACATTCGCATGTTAGTCTTTCCCAGGGAGAATGACCTTGTCATACTACATGCGTTATCCTTATTCTCAGAGCAAATAGTAGAGATATTAAGAAGCATGTCAAAGCGAGCTTGTCGATGGAAAACCTATAAACCGCGACCTTAGACCCACAGATCGTCGATAAATGAACCCTCCGACGTTTTAGACGGCGTTGCCAATGCCCTGGAAAAGAAAACCCACTGACGAAAGCCAGCCTGCCGACAAGACACTTGCTCCGCCACCATCTTTATCATCTACCTGATACACTCGGCCGCAATAGTTCCTCACGGTCCATTTTTGAAGATTCAGCCGGGATCTCCCGAGGTTCTTCAAGACATACACCGGTTTGAGGACCGGTATGCCCTTCCTATCGGATGTTTTAGGGGTAAAACTTCGGTGGAATTGCGTAGCTGGGCCGTGGTCTTCATATTTGGCTGTTAAAATGGATCAAGGGTCTCACATTCTATCTCGGGGCAAATCCAAGCCTTTTACCCCTAGTCTAGTGCTACAGGCTCTTTACCCTAATTGATGTGGGATCGTCCATAATTGACTCAACTATGGTTATCGAGCTGGAGACTCCAGGCTTCGTTTGTCTTGGAATGGGGCAGTGAACTGCTCTTGCGGACACGGCGATGGACACCGTGATCGACATTGTTTTCCGCACCTTTTTCTCTGAAGGATGAGCTCTGTGACTGAAGAATCGTATTACTTGTTCATCATGGTTCTCTGAGGCAAAGTACCCACTAGCTAAGAAGAAGCTATTATGGAGCTATCATGTTGTGGAAGACTCCTTGGCTTGCTCGAGTCATTTTGACGGCTTCACACGTACGAAGAAAGTGACTTTCTTCTTAGAGAATCTTCTCTTTTTCGGTGTATTTGCCTTCTTCGATAGTTGGGGTGTAGATAACTTCAGAATTAGATTACGACAGATTTCTACCATCCAATGAATGAGGGCTTGCTTTAGGGTTACTACTTAAGACTCTATATCCATACCATACCATCATCATCCTGGGCTCAATGATCGAGTAGTGCAACACATATTCTTGAGTCGACAGTTTAAGATGGGTGACAGGGCAGTTTTACACGTAAGAGAGCTTGTTTAGAGCATTTGACTACTGTAGGATGTGCTTTTGCTTCATAGGCCTCAACGAGGCAAAAATGTATGGCCTGGGATTATCCTAGTTACAATGGCATATCCCCTTTGAGAACACAAGTTCCAAGCTAAACCCGAACTGATATCCCGGAATTCTGAGAACAGCGACGAGGAAGCTAAGTTGACCTGAGAATCAGCTGAAGCTCATTAGATGACAACGTTTGCATTGGGGAGCTAAAGGGAAAGAGAGGCTGCAAAAAGAACTAACCTAAGTGTGTCTACAGAGTACTTAGAAAGAAACACAGCGCCCTTCGGCCGGGTTTCTGTCTAGATGGCAATACAAGAAGGTACAGCACCGCTGACACCCCTCCCAGGTGCAGCAGTAACTATCGAGACCAATACATGTAGGATGGACTTGTCTTAATTAGTCAGGAATCAGTTGCTCCCAGAGCATGTCTACATACAAGGGTTGCCATCCGGAAGGCTCATTCTTGATTGATAGGCACTTATTGGGGCCCTCGGGGCTGCAAGGTGTAGGGCGGGAAATTGAAGAATTGCTAGAGAGAGAAGCTTCATTATTAATAAAGTTAGAATTGCTATTGGTTAATTTAGACGATAGTACTCGAAGTAGTAGATTGATGAATGGCATTCATCGATGGGAGAGAGAAAGAAGAGGGCAGATAGTCAAAGGGGTTCATTTATATTCGAAGCTCGTCAGCTTCGGGGGCATCTCTGGGTTGAAGTTGATCGGCCACCGAGCTGGTCGTTACTGGAAGACACATCAGGCCATTGAGCCTGAGAGTGAGGAGATCCTTGAGGTACAGAGGAATCAGCAGAGGAGAAATATGCCCTCGACTGGCTCACGTGGTAGTAGGGATTTGCTCATCCCATGATTTAGCCGGAGAGTTCACGGTAGAATACTAGAATAGGCGTAAACTATGAAGATAAAATCAAAGGAAAGCACCTATCTTAACGTCATGATAGCTCCTATTATGTCTAGTTGTCTTGTTCAATAAATAAGTGGAGCGTTCGAGGAGCGATTCACGTCCACGAAACCATTTTGTACAGGCCCATTTGGAACTATTGGGATACTGAAGACCTTTTGGCTTTGAAAGATGCATACGGGTACCTATATCGAGTTCTCTAATGATAACTTACCAAAGCCCGAGGAGTTATGGCGAGGTGCGTAGTGAAGCTGTTGGATCAGCTAGTCCACAATGATAACTTGAATGGATAAATAAAATGTGTAAGCAGCCAAATCGAGAAGCGATCCAGACAACTTAACTCTCGTCAGAATTACTAGTAAATCCCTTAGCCTGCAGGTCCTTTTTGTTCAATACAACTACTAAAACACGAGAAATTGGTAAACCTTGCTTGTATGATTGGCTCTGGATTCCATATGACGTCGTTCGGGCGTCGCAAAGCCCCGAAGCCCGACTTGATTTGTACTCACGACTGCTGCCCCCGCATATTGATCTATACGCTAGTATGGCCGTCACACCAAAGATAAATAAGCCTGCGATAGACCAGGCTTTCCTGGTCATTACTCCGCCCCGCTTTTATGAATTGGAAAACCATCCGCATTGCATTGGCAGACTGTTGTCGCCAACCCGCTGGTACTACACAACGATCGTCGCTATTGCCGAGGAGGCTTCAAGGCATTCGTCCTCAGTGTTTGACTTCTCAACAATTTAGTTACGATCTTCCGGTTGTTCAACATTTTCGGCGGATCGTGTTCTCGTCACCTTTCAGCACAGTCGCGGTTGATTCTAACTATCGGGCAGCAGGGATTTGCCTTGCCTCTTCCGAAGCCACATACCGTATCGACGCTCTACGAAGCCCAATGGCCACAGCACGGAAAATTGAGCTGTCCACATCCGACTCCGGTGTCTACTCTACCGGGATTAGCGAGGACGCTGCTCGAGCTGCTAGCGAAGTCTTGCAGGAGAATCTAGAGAAGCACCACATTTATTTCAACGATTCCGGATTCCATAGTATGTTTCTCGATTTGATACCTCGTATTTATCGCTAGAGGAAAAAATTCCCATGCTAATGTAACAGACCATATCGTCCACCATATTCTAACCATATTTGCCCTTGGGGCTTCTCCACACGAGATTAGGGCCGCGTATGAGAGAAATACGAGTTACCAGAGGCCTGCTTTACCGGCCAATGACAGTGTGGTTCAGTCCTTATATGACCAGGCTCGGTTCAAAGAATGCCTTGGCAAACGAGATAACTACCCCAATCTCTTGGAATTTTTCCAACGTGAGATTGAAACAAAAGGGGTTGAAGACGTGGTTAAACAATACATTTTTGCCGGGGATGATATCGCGGAAGATATGCTTGTAAGATTGTTTGGAGGTGAGTGCATGCATGTCTCAGTCCAGTTGGCAATATTCCGTACGTATAGGACTTATTGTTGTTGGAATGCTTTAGGTCTCATTCATCCACTCATCCACTTGGGGTTCGGGATTGAGTTCAATCAGCCCGCCATCGTAGCAGAGGCCCTTGCCCAAGCTGCTACTCATGAGGACTGGACTGGCCCAATGTTCCTCTTACCCGCCGAAAAAGCAGCGGGGGGCATTGGCAAACCTGGAAAGAAAACATTGCTGCAAATCCTGGAGGAAATACGCAACAATGAAAAATTGGCTAGTTCCGCGCATTGGGAGGATGAGAATAGGATGAGGGACGGCGTCCTGGTACGGGCGCCTGATGAAATGATCAAATATGCTGCAGAATTCACCATCTCCGAGGATCAAATGGAGGAAAAGCTTGTCGAAATAGTCGACACGGTTGGTAAGTACCTACTGAGCCAGCGTCTGCATTAGCGGGTACTAATTGCAACGACATTTCGCAGCCTACTTCACAGCTGCTGCTCAAAGACCATCCAAGCAGGTTAAATTTGACTTCTTCTATATACATGGCATGAATGCGTCGATATTTCTCACCAAGTTCATCTCACTTCCGTGGCTAGATGCGCGCTCCAAGCTACGTCTCCTCGAATGGAAAGGACGATTGAACCTGCTGCTATATGTATCTCGCAATACACCCGAGCTATACCTCAATGATGTTACTCAGTATCAGGCTTCGAGGAAATGGGAGGAAATTTTCGCATATGCCAATGCACATCCAAGAGATGATGGACACATCAGTAAATTGGCCAGAGCCGTAGCGAACGGAGAGAGAGTCTGCCGTCCTTACGAGGCCAAAGCCAAAGAGTTGGGATTGACGATAACTGGCGATATGTGGCTAAAGATCGGGAATATGGGTAAGTTGAAGCTGAAACCCGTGCCTTGCAACCGTAGCTGATGACGGATATAGTGATGGATTCAACTTCCGACAAACATTCCGTGTGGGTCCGTTCAACCGGGTTTGATGCAGCGTGGGAGGAATTTGAAGACCGTTCCCGGCTTTGACCGTCCTTGACCGTTCTTGACTGTATGTTGCGCTTGTACGTCTGTATGTGTCATGTAGTGTAGCCCAGTCAGGCGATTAATGTGTATTTCGATGAGCGAATGTGAATCCGAGATTGTTTGTTATGTCTGTGATGGTAGTCGAGAAATGCATTTGCCATGTTTGCAGACATTTACATTTACTCACGTGGTGATTGTGGATTTATTAAGTGAGCAGGTGGGGCGATAAATCCCCAACAGCTTCATCGATCACCACGCTAACGCTTATTTTAGTATCATACATCCCCCATCCTCTTTTTTTCTTTTCTTTCTGAAATTTTATCCTGATCGAAATCCACTTGATCAATTTGACCTGTCTCTTGTTCTAGTATTGATCTATCCCCTTCTGAGACCCTTCTGCTGGAGAGCAACCAGCCATGGCAGGCGACGACAATTTAAACCGCGATAGAGATTCTTCTGCGCATAGCTCTCAACTATGGCCCGATGACGACAACCCGTTCGTTGCTTTCCGTCGCTTTGCCGACGAACAGATTTCCTCGATGTTACAGTCAGTAACGGGGCTGCCGTCGATGGTCACTGCCCCGCCACCCGATCATTGGTCTATTTTCGCAGACGACAGATACTACAAAGATGCGCATACTCGCCAAAGACAAAGCGGTGACGGCAACGAAGGGGACCTTTATGCGGGGTCAGAAACTGGCGCATCATCTGGATCAACTGATCATTCACCGTCGCGGTCGTGCTGGCCAGGATCAGATGATCCTTGGCAGTCCCATCGTACCAGAAGACAGAGTCCGCCTCACGATCCTTTCGATATCGACTTCTTTTTCGATTCCTTCTTCGATAGGTTCTGGTTCGATGACCGCGTTTCTTCCCGTTTCTTCCATCCATACGATAGGCCCCTGTTCTCAAGCATGGTAAACGATGAATCTCTGGCCTGGCCTGTTACCTACCTCATGTTCAGCCCTTACTCCCCTCTGCATTTGGAGCGTCAGGCACAATATCGGTCCAGTCGTGAACGTGGAGTATTCTCGTCTCTCATGTCTACTCTGAATCTTTCTGCTGAACACGATCCCGCAGAGCCCCAGTGGCGGGAGGCTTTTGAGGATCTTTTGCGACTTGAGAATGGCAAGCCTATGCTCGACAGGGACCCTGCAGACATCAGCAAGAGGGAATCGGGGAAGGACTGGCTACAGGGGCTGGTCAAACGCGGTAGTCTTGGGGATCGTTTCAAGTACATCTCTGGAACAGAAGGCCGACCGTGGTCGGCTATCACGTTCGATAATTCGAAGAACACAGAAGATGGCCGCAGTCTGGCCGAGGGGAAAGCCTCGAGTAATAGCGCAAAGGCGGAAATTAGTTGGGGTGACGCTGAGCCTGAGTCATTAACAGAGCTAGATATGTACGACCGTTTCCTTGCGGACATTGAAGCCCGTGAGCGGGAGTTCTTCAAGGATGCACAGGAAAGCCCTCTCCTGCGTCTTCTCTTTGAAGATAAATACAGAGTCCCAGATAACAGAGCATCGCTACGGAAAGAAAACCAGGCTGAAGACACGGAAAGCAGCCTAGACCAGGTGTCTGGCGAAAACCAGAAGACTGTTTCAGAGACAGACTCTCAATTGGCCACCAATATCTCTCCTGCGGAGACCAAGTCGGTGGCCGAGAAAAGTCGCTACGTCATATCCACAAGAAGTTCAACAGAGCGTATCCGACTTCCTGATGGATCGATTCAGTCAAAGACCGTAAAGACTCAGCGGTTCGCAGATGGCCGGGAAGAGAGCAATGAATTTGTCGAAGTGATCAATCCTCTGCAGGCTAGTAGGGAATCTACTAGTCCAGCTAGTCCAGAGGGAGCTCCAACTGATGAAAAACCAAGCGGCTGGTTCTGGAAGGGAAAATAGGTCGAGAGATCTCAGCTTCCCATCGTTACTTTTCTCATCATATTTTCTTTCACACTACTCTACTTTACCTACCCGCCTTTCATTCCTTTCCTATGTCTTGTCTGCTTAGCGCTGCGTTTTCTGAATTGGCGTCTTGTAAACTGTTCCTATTCCAATTTACCACATAACCTTTTTCAGATTGACTCATTGGCAAACATTATGCTAGTCACATTCATATATCCAACTCTTATGCCGTGTATTGGTTACCTGGCTATGCTAAGTCGTCTCTTCAAGGTGCAAATCTTCCAGATTTTACACATTTCAACTGATGTTCCATGGCATGTATCTCTTTAGTATATTCCTTCAACACATATGACCGCGTTTATATAACTGGTAGCTGAGCTAAATCCATCTAGTCTGCCTTGACGTTTTTCTTCTGTGCTTTGCCAGCAGTCCACCCCTTTGATTCCCAGTACTTGACGCTGTCTTCCATCTTCTTGTATGCCCATGTAAACGAGGGGTCTGGTGGCGCATTAGCAGGTTTTAGAAATTAACAACTCAACTGCAGAAGGCTACTTACACAAGAACTGTCGGAGGTCATGCCTGTTATCATCAGGAGAGTACTGTTCCGCATGATAACTAGGGGTAAGAACGGTCATCTTATGGCGGTTAATGGCATAATTGTAGAAGAAATGGCGTGTTTTCTCGTATATCTCGCGCGGGCTGTACTCATTACCCCACACATGGAGCAATCTTTCGTACATGGACCAAGGCCCTAGTTTTGCGATCTTACGCAGGTAGCCGAAAGTGGACAACTCAGCGTAAGTTACACCCATGTCCGCCTCGTCTGACTGGACGTACGTGGATGTTATCGGTTCCAGCTCGGCAGTTGGAGTGGCGTTCAGAAATTCGTGAAGAATAGGCAATTCAAACGAATCCCGAGACCAGGCGATGAATTTCTTCAGGTCGACTTTGCTGATAGAGCCAATTGGGTTTAACTAGTTTTAAAAATCTTACTGTTAGCATCAAATTCCACCATATGAAGAAGACCGCCAGAAAGGAGAAGGGGCTGAGGCATACATCGGCACTACTGGCATCATATTTGGTTAAATAGCCACGTAAACTGTACATTTCAGTCAGTATTGGACAAGATCTAAACATGAGTACACGGGGCCAAAGGAGTCAAGCTGTATATACCACTCTGCTGACAGTTAGCGAATTCCAGTATGTTAGGAGAAATTAATTACCATCTACATTTGATGATGCCAGAACAAGCAGTCCACCTCCACCTGGCCGCTGCCGGACTGTAGGAAGCAAAGATGCAAACAGGTACGAAAGCACCATTCTTAAGCGGGCTTGAACGTTCTGTAGCGCTTGGTTTTCTGCCCGGCTACCACCATGGACCTTGAACTTAGGCTGGAAGTTGGTAACCATGGTGAATAAATTCGTCAAGGAAGTTACAACTGTATCAAAGTTAAAGTCGATATGATAGGATCCAATGTCGGTTGCGAGCCTCTTTGACCGGTCCCTTGTCTCCTTGCTGGAATTTTGGGTGCCCATATAGCTGGTGTGAAAGATGCGACTAAGAGAGTATTAGAACCCTTGGACAGAGGATAGAAGGTTGGAAAGATCAGTCTTACTTGCACACTTCTTGACTCGTAGTAGGAAGCCAGGTGGTATCCGCAGGTTCAGCGCACAGCCTGCGGACATCTTTGATCACCTGCTCATTTCCTTCTGACACTGCCTTGATGACTTCCCTGCACATGGAGTGTACAATAATGGCAGTAGCACAGCTGTCAATACCACCACTCAGCGGAAGGAAGAATCCAGCGGCACCACTCCTTCGAAGGTAATCCCAAAGCCAACAAGCTGGACCGAGTGCAACTTCTTCTTCAGGAGCGTGGTAACGGGGCGCAATGGTCTCAGATGGGGCAAGACCGGGATCAGCCTCTTCATTTTGACGAGAAAGTCTCATATCGAGGTCAAGACGAACAAAGGGTGTTTGTTTGCTGGCTTGCATACCACGACTAGCACTTGAACGATACGTCCGAACCTATCCGAAATTAGGTTTTCGCTATAGGAGCCAGGATTTTGGGAGCCAGACCTCTTCTATATCGACTGTAGCTGTAACAACCTCGACATCATTCAAAGAGAATTGAGACCCCTGGGCCACGATATTGCCATTGACGACGATCATTGCACAGCCATCGTAATACAGCCTGTCACCATCGCAGCCTTGCTGGTTCGCATAAAGATAAATGCCTCCACTCTAAAAAGCCGTCAGCCTGCGGGGTTGATACTATTTTTGCGGGCAAGTTCACCAATTTCGTAGCTTGTGTAACCAAGTTGATACGGGTGTCAAGCTTCCTTAACTCATGGTGGCTTCCTGACGAATTGGAGATGATTTCCACACCTATCAGAGAGGTCAGCGGTCTCTACTAGAAAAGAGCTTCATGGTGCAATGATGGTCATACCGGCAAGACCGTAAGGAATATGAGGCCTACACATAAGTTAGCATGATATCCACAAGTACGTGGTCAGAGTGCGTACCCGTTAGGAGTGAATAGCTCTTCACAGGTCTCTAAACCTAGACAAGTATCTCTTGTGCTGATGACCGCATCTCCGAAAGGAACTTTATACTGGCCTGTTATTTTGCCAACGATTGATTCAAGATAATAATCTTCAATCTCTTGGGGGCGCTGCCAAGGAGTAAAATACCGCATCTCCCTATAGTTTCCATCTGATTGAGCCACAAACGTTAGCGAAGAATAGCTTGAGATATGCACAAGAATACGACGAGTTGTTGAGATGAGGAAGACATAGACAAACCGTTGGCGAGCCACATCTTCGGGCGAATAAGAATGATCTTGCGGTTGTAAAAGATGACGCTTTTAAAATATTAGCACGGCTCTGTTTACTAACTTGAAAACCACCCACCGGCAATTGTATCGCACATTCCTATGCCGAACAGGCATACCTACGTCCACTACAATGTCCTGACAGTCAACGTGGTCAATGATGCGAGCCAACATCTCCCACGAATGGAGGAACGTATCGCCCTCAAGAAATCCATCAAGAACACCATATCCTAAACAGAAATATCAACGCAACGAGCTTTGTAGTCATGGCAAATGCTCATATTACCGGTGATTTCAAGTTCAGGACCGACGCGCAAAGTAGCTCCGGCTTTCTTAGCCTGGCGGATACTCTCAATAATTCGTTCGCAGTTGCCTTCAAAATCAAGGGCCCATTGATTAAGGGAGCTAATGGGGGAAGACAAATCAGCCCAACCTTGCAATTAGATGGCGCAATGAATTGCTCGAATGTAGTAGTACCTACCATGTTGCAAGAGTGACAAGGTGGCCCATGTTGGATGAACGGGGATTATCTCAATTAGTGACCAATTTCCAATCACTAGATCCAGAACCGGGATCTTGTCAGCAGATTGTTCAAAACGCACACAAGAAACATGTCATTCGAGCTTTCCCGGCGATAAGAATCAAGTTGGAGATGGCCGACAATGACGCACGTCACGTGTGTGGGGAGCTTCCCCTCGTACCCCGCTGTGGTTTTGGTATTACAGGAACATCCATAATAAAGATCTCTGGAATGCACACAGCGATGGTATCGGGAATACGTCACTTCCCGCCATGTTGATCCTCGGATAAGTTATAAGAGGCAGCTGATTAATCACTCGTTATCAGGGCGTCTACATTTGCGCTTGCGATTTCAACTCTGCTTCCCCCTCCTCTTTTTTACACCCTATAGAATTACAGGTATAGATTTTTCACGCCAATTCGCTTACTGACCTAGCTCATACATAAGATTCATTATGACCAGTCACCCCCAGATCCCCACTCCTGCCCATACGCAAGCTGAGTCAATGCTGTCTCGACAGTTTGGGAGAGAAACCGTAAACTACTTCTCCAGTAGGCCTCCCCGCCTCTGATTGAACAGCCTGTCTCGATACTAATATTACTAGGCTCGCCTCTAAACCGGCTCTCGTTCCTACGAACCGAGCATGCTTTTCTTTCGGCAGCTATCAGGCATCCTTCCACTCGCTTCGTACTTCTGAAGGATCTTGCACCCCTTACAAAGTCTCCTTCTGAATTGTACTATGCTCACTATAATGAAGTCGAAAAGCTTGTTCCTGAGACGATCTATGATAAGACAGAAGAGGAGACGATCAAGGAATATGACTCTCGGAAAACCACCGCGCAGCTAATCTTCCTTGGACTGGACGAGAGCCGTAAGCAAGATGGGCTCGCTTGGAAGATCTATACCGGTGCTCCTTTCTTTGCTCTCGACGTAACCCCTAAGGGAGATGAAGAGCAACAGACCAATTCCAAAGCTGTGATTAGTGCTATGGAAGAAAAAGGATTGAGTTTCTTCCAGTCGAGAGTGGTCATGACCTTTTCAGCTGACGAAGGTAAGCTTTGCTGAGATCTAGAGAGCAGACTTCGTTTACTCACTGCATCCCAGCTGCCATTTACGCCCAGTCTCGCGCTCTCATGGACTGGAACAACCGCAATAGCTTCTGTGGCACCTGCGGTCATCCTACGCTCTCTGTAAATTCTGGTACCAAGCGTGCCTGTCCACCTACAGACGTTGCCCGTGTCGCGGAGGGAAAATCAGCCGAACGACCAGCCTGCAACACGCGCACTACCCTTTCCAATCTGTCCTTTCCACGTACCGATCCAACAATCATTGTGGCGGTTCTTTCAACCGATGCCAGGCGGGTCCTGCTTGGTCGCTCAAAACGCTATCCGCCTAACTGGTATTCAACTCTCGCCGGTTTCATCGAGCCAGCAGAGTCGGTTGAAGACGCTGTCCGGAGGGAGGTGTGGGAAGAGGCGGGCGTTACTCTATCCCGTGTCATTATTCACTCATCCCAACCTTGGCCCTATCCAGCAAATCTCATGATTGGAGCAATCGCACAGGTTAGCGATCCTGCTCATGAAACGATCAACCTAAGCCACGATCCTGAGCTGGAAGATGCGAAATGGTTTGACGTCGAGGAAGTCGAGGAGGCTTTAAGAATAGGGGTAAGTGCGTTGGGTGATAAGGCTGGTCCGGAGTACAAAGAGGGGGGGTTGAGGCTTCCGCCGCCAACTGCTATCGCGAATCAATTGATCAGAGCTGCTGTCAACATGGATCTCTTGGCAGGAGACAAGTGTTCTAAAATGTAGGCGCCGAGTTCTTTGAAATTCTGCATCCTGTCTGTTTGCCTTTGCCGTCTCTGTACCCATGTTTTGATATCATAGACTACAGCATAGAGTGACTTGCTTCGAATGTGATGATTGGGCGAGTACCATCTTGTGCCATGAAAAGACCTTGGACAAAAATTGTGCCGTTCATTTTCCAGTCCAAGACCTAGACTGGACAACTTGCCATGAAGGCTTATATACAAAAATCAAAAATAAAGAGTCAACAAACCCGTCGAGCGTGAAAGATCCAATCCGATACACCAGTTTTCTTCATAAATTGGCATAAACGGTTCCGTCTCGCAGTTCGTGTATACTCTCTTTTCCAGACGGTGAGCCGACCTCGGTGTATCTCCTTCCATCCCTCAACTCGTGAATTGTTATTCTCCGATGGGACCTTTTGCCCCGCCGTGAACCCCGACTCGAGAAAGACGATTCACCGCGCACGTCGCGCAGTGTCGAGTCGACGCTCCCTGAATCGCTAAGTGCAGCGCTGCTAGTGGGTGTCCCTTCTCTACTTTCCCTGTTTATAGAGGCTTGTAGTTGGTTATCTGCCACCATGGCCATACCAGTTTCTTGGTACCATTGGCGCAGATTAGTGGCGCAGGCTTGCTCTTCGCTCCCGTATTCAACTGGAGGATCATGAGTCAGTGCTTTCTCATCGAAGCCCTTGAAAACAACCCAGGCACTGCTATCAACGCTGGCGAGCATTATCGAGCGGTTGGAACTCTTGACTCTAAAGTTGCGTAACAAGACAGCGTTCCCCTCTTCCACCGAAGGAAGTTCTACTTTGGAAGGCCGGGAAATTTGGGCGTAGAGCGTGGTTCCAGCCATAGATTGATCAGTGAGCTGAAGGGTTAGTGTAAAGTCCTTCTTCCCTGATGCCGTCTGGAAGAGGGGTTGGACTTCCAACACAACGGATATGGTATCTACCAATGCATTATAGTGATCGACAAGTGTGGCCAACGGAGCAAAATAGGAAGGTTTGCTGTGCAGGCCGGGATAATGGCGGTCTACTCCAATGAGGTGGACTTCATCTAAATCCCCAACAGATTCATCATCCGAATAAAGCTCATCTTCTTGGGTTTGGTCTTCATTGTAAGACGCTGGAGCTCCCACGTCCCCATCCGCAGAAAATTCTTCGGGTTCATGCTGTCCCTCCTGCGGGGTAGGGACAAGACGTGCTTCATGCTCAACCTCTTTAGCAATATTGACATGTTCCGCTGGCGTAGTTGTCTCAATTTGAATGGCGAGTGGCATTTCGTCTTGGAATCGCACCGTCGTTCTTCCTTGGACGTCTTCAGATGTAGAAGTGAAATCCATAGAGGGTTGACCAACTTCTACCAGTTGAGTATCCATCGATACCAAATGCTGCAATTGCGAAGGACTTTCTGAAACAGCCTCACGGGAATCGTGTGATGCCTGTGAAGACGAACTACCGTCAAGGAACAAACCTTGATCAATATTCTGGACGGCCTCAGGTATCTGCGTGAGAAGCCCAGTCCTAGGCTCAGCATAAATAGAATCTGGACGAGGCTCGTTTTCCACCTCTTTGTTTGCTTGTTCTTTAGCAAGGTCAATGTTTTGCAACTCCGGGTCGATCACTGTCTCCAATTCGTGTAAGGTAGTTCTAGAGTCGGAATGAGGTTCTTGAGCGGATGACATGATACATGCGCGATAATCAAGATTTTCCTGCTCAGAATCATGAGACGGGAACTTTATCGTATGCTGAGGCGTTGGTTGCTTATCAGTATTGGGGCCCGCATCCCTAATATCCATGGGCTGTGATACTGACACCTGCCCCCTTTTGGCCTCGGGTTGTCCTTCTATTGCTTCGTTTTCCGCTTTGTATTCCTCATGTATATCAACAAAGTCCTCATCGACCTTCTTGTCCCTCGTCCTTCCACTGTCAGATAGTTCGTCTACAACATGCTCAGCTCTTTGTTGTTCACCATTCACTCGTCCACATTCATCCTCCACCATCTCTTCTTCACTCTTATCTATCAGCTGCTCATCTTCTGAGTTCCCATCAGACCAATCTGAGCCCTCTTCATCCTCTGAGCTTTCAAAGTTGTCCGAACACCTTGATCTTAGGGAATCCTTTTCGGAAGCAGATGATTCAGGTTCGGATGACTCGATCTCCTGTGTACTGGCTTCATCTCTTGACGTGGTCATGGGGTAAGCCTGGGAAGCAGATGTGGCTTCATCTTCGCTGTCACTGTCTAGTACAATGACTTCCGGGTGCACTTTCTTCGTGGCAGGCGGCTGGATGGGTGTATCAACACTCATTTGGTCCGATACGATCTCTGAATCAGCACCATCATCGAAGTCATCTTCGTACATATCCTCGGCTTCTTCTTCTTCTTCTTCTTCTTCTTCTTCTTCTTCTTCTTCTTCTTCTTCTTCTTCTTCTTCTTCTTCTTCTTCTTCTTCTTCTTCTTCTTCTTCTTCCTCCTCCTCCTCCTCTTCTAACTCTTCATCATCCCATTCAGCTTTCAAGTCGTCCCTTTCCATTTCCTTGTTGTCTGCTTCTCCTTCCCTATCTGTTTCTTTAATCTCTTGAGCTTGTTCGTCCTCCAATTTTTCGTCCTCCTCTAGCTCCTCTTCAGGTTCACCCTTACTTCCTTCCTCGTCCCATTCGTCCTCTTCTTCATGAGCAGCTTCCGTTCGATGCCCACGTTCTGGTTCTGGGATTTCGGTTTCACTTTGGGTAGCCCAGTCATGGTAGTGTCTCGATCTCTCCAATGTCTCTGTATCCTCTTCTCCGCTTCCATCAGTACCATATTCATCGACCTTGGCTACGCCACTTGCCAGAGTGTCCCCAAGAGCTAAACTTCTACAGGTACGTGTTGGTTTATGACGATCATCTTCCAGATTGTCCTCCTTAACCACTTCCTCTCCCTGATGCGCTTCTTCTTTGTCTTTTTCGGATTCAGCCTTCACTTGAGCGTCAATGCACGTTTCGTCGCCCTCAAATTCTTTTCCTTCTCTCTTTGGACTTTCCAATTTATCAGTGTCTCCCACATGTCCATGGAGTCTCCTCATGTCCTCATCAGGTATGTGCGGGGTAAATTGGTCGACTTGGGCAGGTTCAGCGGCTCCTTTTGAGTCTTCGTCAGGTGATAGCTCTTCTAACCCAGTATTGGCCATCGTATGTGGCTGACTTGTAGCTTTGGGGGTAATTTTCGTAGAATTTGGCTCCGATCTGAATTCGGATACACTAATTGCGCGATCTTCCGTTCCTAGAGTAATGGCTGCCTCTGTACATTCCGGTGTCTGCGAAGTATCCGGCTGCGCACCGGGTAGTTCATCATCTGAATCTGTCACCTCCTGAGATAATGCTGTGGGTATCTGGCTGGTGTGAAAATGCGCCGTGGCTGCGACTGGTGTGAAATAGCCCTGTGGACTGTTTGACATAGTAACGAGCGGCGAAGGAATGGGGAGTCCGGGAGAGGGAATAGGGTGTAGACGAGGAGTTTCTATCGGAAGATGGGCCGAGCAATTTAGAACATCCCGCTTTCGCGAGAACTCGGCTATTCCAAAGACACCAGGTGGAGGAAGCCTTACCCCGTCTGCGGTCTGAGAGATATGTCGTTCCGGATTTGTCCTAGAAGATGCCAGCGATACATTTTCCATGGCAACATCAGCCTCCGAAGCTGGAACAGTAAGAAATACCTCCTCCGAGTCTAGTTCAGGCTTTTCGAATTTAGTGGCATCCAGTGGCTTCTCCTCTTTTTCGGCAGTGTCCTCGGGTCCAGGCTCTGATTCACTTTCCCAATCTTCATCGAAAATATGAGTCCAGTCCGGGACTTCGCCTCTTTCACCTGGGCTTTCGGGTTCGTCAATCACACGCCACTCGCTGCTTCGCATGCTGAACCTAGGGCGTTTTCTTCCTTTTCCGGGAACAAACCCATCCTCCTCGGCGAATGGGCCCAACACTGAATCGGCCAGGCCCCCCAAGGATGTGCGCGATCGCCCTAGAAAAGCCGGAGACTGCCATGAACCCAACCTATCAATCGAAAAGTTTCCGTCAGAGTGATCGTAACCCTTGGCAATGGGAGTGGCCGGTGGCGCATTTGTAGTATCGTTGTTCGTTGAGGGAGTAGGAGGGTCGACTTTCACAGTAGACAAATGATTCCTTGAGCGCCAAATCTATAAGCCTAGTCAGTGAGATCACCACATTTCTTAGGGATTTCTCAGTCGTAGTACCTCGAGAAACACACGATCATCGAAGTGTATATCCCAGGCCACGCTTCTGCCTGGGGTTCCAAGTGCTGTCACATTATCTGACAGCCTTGCTCCATCCAGACTTAAATAAACAGAATCTCCGATTCCGATCTGAGATTTAGCCACACTTTCTGCGATATACCCGTGGAAAACTGCCTTTACTTGTCCATTTGAGTGACGCAGGCGAAAGTCCGGCTCTGCTAATAAGAGGCTAAGGGATTTTGTCGATGATGAATAAGGCCATAAAAGAGTAACGGATACATGGATGGAGCTCTTGGAGAAGTGTTCGAGCGTTGGAGAAAGCTGCGCGATAGGGATGCGATTCGCACGTAAGGGTTCAGAGGTCGGAAATTGCTCGTTAGCATCCATCACTGCAGCTGCTCATGAAACTACACCTTTGATATAGCATCACTGATTGCTACTGCATTGTTCTGCAAGTAATGCTATGTAAAATGACAGATGTTTGTGCACAGTAAAGATATAGAGGTTGTTTTGTTGTTTTGTTCAGCAATAGCTTGTGTTCAAAAAGGGCGGCAGGAAGCAACGCAGGGTGTGACTTCACCTGACAAACGATCTGGAGCTTGCGGAACAGTGTTGGTCAGTATCGGAGCTGTAATATTACGTAGGGCGTCCATGGTCTCAGTGGCCATAATAAGGGAATCTCTGTATTTCTGTGACCGCATGAACATGGTTAGACAACTAAAAAAGTTTTTGAATTTTTGTTCCATTAAAGTTTATGATTAATTGAGAGAAACGTATTTCACTCAATTCCAGACCCTGGTTTATTTCAGAGTTTACATGTTACCAGAGCCCCCATGCTGTACAGTAACCTAAAATAGTAATTGAATTAGTACTAGCCTAGAGTAGATCACGACATTGCCCGGCGGGGTGATTTGATTCCATAACAGTAACCGATCGTCTGGTCACCAACTGAGATACTTCGAGGAATTGGAAGCCTGAAACTAAAATTAATTGCTGTTAATTGACGTCCAGCATGACAATCTCAAAGCAAATCCGACGGGTAGCTGTTATCGGTGCAGGGCCATCGGGCCTCGCTGCTGTCAAGTATGAAGCAAATCTTGAGTGCCACGCTCATCCTGAGATTACCTCACTCACGAATCATCAGGTATCTTCTTGCAGAGGAATTTTTTACCAAGATTGATGTTTTTGAGAAGAGAAGTGCTGTCGGCGGGGTATGGAATTATACTCCACCAGCTCTCAAGCAGAGCACATTGGTGCCTGTGCCGCAACTTGACCCGAACCAACCTGGCGATGAACCGATATGGCATCCCACAGGAGGCACGCAAGGGCCGCTAGAGCCAGCTTTTATATCACCCATTTATAGTACATTGGATACCAACATTCCAAAGGAATTAATGGCCTATGGGGACAAGCCTTTTTCCCCAGATGCCCAAGTGTTACCGAAGTACTCTACAGTGAAGAAGTATCTAGACGAGTACGCAGAAGCTGTGCAAGATTATATTCACCTTGACACCCAAGTTGTGAATATCAAGTCTGATGGTTCCGAGGCAGATGCTTGGGCTGTAACAACAAAGAATTTGCGAACTGGGGTCGACAGTACCGAGATTTATGATGCTGTGGTTGTCGCTAGTGGGCATTATGATGTTCCGTACACTCCTGATATTCAGGGTATCAAAATCTGGAATGAGACTTATCCGAGCATTATTTCCCACGCCAAGTTGTATGACTCGCCCGAACCGTTCCGCGGGAAGAAGGTGATCATTGTGGGAGGCTCTGCATCAGGAGTCGATATTGGAAACCAAATAAACAGATTGAGCAAGGGCAAAGTGCTCGCGTCACAGCGAACAGAATCTTACCTGATGCCGTCCAACGCCACAGACAAGGATTACGTCCCAGAAATTGTGGAATTCTTACCACCAACCGAATACAATAGGGCGGTTCGCTTCGCTAATGGTAGAATTGAGAATGACATTGATGCAATCGTGTTTTGTACTGGCTACCTATACTCTTTCCCCTTTCTGTCGTCACTGGACCCTCCTATTATTACGGATGGCCGGAGGGTGCTGAACACCTACCAACATTTGTTTTACATCCACAACCCCACGCTCGTTTTTCCTGTTCTGCCCCAGAGGGTAATCCCTTTTCCCTTATCCGAGAACCAGGCTGCTGTTTTTGCTCGTGTCTGGTCTGGACGACTTACTCTGCCAGATGCAGCCGAAATGAAGGCCTGGGAGGATGCCACTGTCATCAAAAAGGGGAATGGAACAGCATTCCACCTTTTACACTTTCCATTGGACGCGGACTACATGAATCTGCTGTACAAATGGGCAGGCAGGGCCGAACCACGCCAAGGGTTGGCCGACAACGGAATTGGTAAACAAGGCAACTACTGGGGGGAGAGGGAGAGATGGATGCGACAGCTGTTTCCTGAGATTAGAAGAACGTTTGTTGGAAAGGGAGATGAGCGGCACAAGTTCAAAAGCATCGAGCAGCTAGGCTACGATTTTGAAAATTTTAAAAAAGAGCAGGCACATCTCTGAAGTATAGATACGATTAGATACATTAGATACTAGAATTGCATCAGTAGACAGAAGTCGGATACCAGGGGTGTTTCAGTCTACCATTTTAAGAGCCATACCGAACGCATTTGGGGTGATATGTACAGTATACGTAGATTAAGTATTCCGTACCGAGGAATGGGTGAGCATCCGTCATAGTGGAGTTGGGCACTGATAAGATATCACGTGTCGGCGATCATCCGCGCAGCTATCCCCCGTCGTCCGAGTTCAGACCGAATTTCATACTCCCATTCACTTCTCCGGTTTCTTCATTGTTGCGCTTTGTGTCAGTTACGTTTCACTTCCACAAACGCTCACTCTCCCAAATAGTCCCCACTTCGATCTCTTTTTACTGCACGCTTGTTACATCAACCTCCCACCATGGATTGCTTCACTTCGGCGATGCTCTCGGGACGCGCATAATGTGGCGCAAGCGCAAGATCTCCTCTTCTATATCAACACATTCATCAGATAAACATAGGAAAAAGAGACACAAAAATACATACCCCGTCATACCAAGTGACGAAGAAAACGACAACGAAAGTTCTTCCTTAGCCGAAGACGAATGGTATATCAACTGTATCCTTGACGAAACAGAATCTCAGTATCTTATTGATTGGGAGGGGCCTTGGTCGCCTAGTTGGGTAAGTTGAGCACAGTCTACATACACCACCCCATATAGGTATCGGAGGCTTCCTGGGAGGGGGTGTCATCTAACAAGCATACAACAATCAGGAGCCAAAGGAACACGCCAACGACGCTGCAATTCAGGTCTGGGAGGAGAAAAGGAGACACCGCCAGTCCCAGGCTGGTAGTCATCTTACTGAAATCTCAGAAACACAGTCAGCTATTCAATTCTCTCAAGGCCATAGTGTAGAGTCCATCGACTCGTCTGAACAGCGTTTGGAACAACGCGAGCGCTCACCATTATTTATACCTTTCGACTCTGTATCTGAGCCACACCCATCTTTGGAGGCCAACCGATGGTCTGAAGTTTTAGAGTCAAAACAAGTAACGCCTATTACAGCCCCTTCACGCCGGCACAGTGACTACTTAACTGTACCGATTGCCTCAGCAGCTGCACCGTCTGAGACTGCGTGTGTGTTTGAGTATAGTCCGAGTGCTGCTATCCCGTTAGAGTATTTACTTCCTAGTGAAGTCCAAGGCTACCTCGCAACACAGACTACACACAGCCCCAGAGGAACTCCGATTATTGCTAGTGAAGGTGGAGTACTAAGATCTGGCAATCTATTGACGCCCGAGGCTGCCCAAGGATCTTCACAGTCCAAGTCAATCGCATCGCCCATCATCGAAGAGCTATCCGGCACACCAGTCTGTGGCCTTCGTGGGGAAGTGGACGGAATTACAGAGGCTCCATCTGTTAATTTGGCCCCTTTAGAGAGCCAGAAATCCTTTCAGCATCCTTTGTCGAGACCTGGTACACAGCACATCCCCTTGTCAGAAAGCTGTCGGTCCGGGCTTAGTTCTTTGATATCCCAGCTACTACTACCTGGGAATTGCCTCTCGAAAGGCCCCATTAGAGCTGATCGATTGAGGTCTACAGTGCCAGAATCAAACCCGAGTACATCACAGGTGTCAATAAACCCTTCCATTCAACTCCTAAGTCAGAGACCATTATCTGCACGGCAAAGCAATAAAGTATCCAGGATGTCTACTGGAAGCATGGAGAGTCATAACCAAAAGAAGGAAGTCCCATCATTGGCTGAAGCCATGGAGAAGTATAGTCAGTATGAAGGAGCAACCCCGAGGGAGAAGATGAAGAATGCGTACGCCCAATTGAGCGCCAAAGCGAATTCTCTCCAGACTATTGATGTCAGTGTGACTCCGTCATCTGTAGAAGATATCGAACCCGTGGCGCCTGTATCCGTCCCCGAGACAACCGCACCTCTTAGTGTTAGAGTCGACAAGGAACCCACTGTTCATCACACTGAGCCAGAAATGAATGCCACTTCATCAGAACCACTTGAAGAGATGCCACACCAAGAGCAAAGCACACAAACTATTCAACCAAGTGCCTTGACAGTCACTCATACCGAAGAAGTCCCTCCCGGATCAGTACATCTCGGTCCGTCTGAATTCGCCGTTCCACTTCCAATGGACTCCAGAGTCAAAGATGACTACGAACGAGTCTTGGTAAATGAAACCCAGGGTATTCGGGATTTTCTTAGAGAGTGCAGCGCTTCAGGGATGTCCAACGGACAGGAAGAACGCCTTGTGTCAAGAATGCGCGAGATATTAGGACGTCTAAGCAACGTTGCGACGCATCCTGATCTTAATATCGCAGAGCACATCAAAGATTCGGATTCAGACCTAAGGAAGGAGGCAGCTTGGGCCGAATATTCCAGCGCAAAATTCTTATTCCTAGGCTACCTTGTGGAAATTGCAAGCAACCGGGATATCCATTTGGTGATTATGGTACAGGGAGAGAAAACCCAAAAAGTGGTTGAGCAATACCTGATTGGTAAAGGTCTCATATACACTCGACCACGTGAGGAAATGGGGTCTGGCACTAATCTAGAGGTTTCTCTGCTAAAAGGTTCCTTGAGTTTGGGGATCCAATCTACACACAGTGAAGGGATCACTGAGACATACAAATCGCCCTCTGCAATCATTGCACTGGACTCATCTTTAAATGCGAAGAGTCCATCGGTTGAGCATATGCGAACCACATTTGCTCGTCATGGTAACCTACTTCCCATCATTCGACTCATAGTCTCAAACTCCAGTGAGCACATTGAACTCTGTTTTCCGGATCCTCCAGAGCTCCAACGTCTCCAGTTGATCGTCCAATACACTGTCCGTCTCCGTAATATAGTAGGTGATCTGCAAGACGATGCCCTTGGTGTGCGTGAAGATGTGGAAGAGATATTGCCTTGGCTCTCTTCGGATCACTTCAGTATTAGCTGGCCTTTGACCCCCATTGAACCTTTACACGTCGTGAGCTCCGAGAAGCTTTTATCTGTTCAACTTGAAGCTCAACCTCAAACGACTGTTGACAGTACACCAGACTCCAACTCACAAGCTCAAAAGCGTCCATTTGTGGAAGACTCAAGCGAGCATGCTTCTAAAAGACTAAGGTTGGAAATGTCACAGGATAACACCCAACTTACCGAATCAACGAAATTTCCAAGTCAAACCCTGGATAGCGGTCTGCATGCATTGGAGAAGAATCTCGTGCAGATGAGAACTGCGCATGCAGCTGAGCTTGGGAAGTTCCAGAATGCGTTAACCGACATACAATCCCGCTTACAAGAGAGAGAGAAACTACTCGAGTCGCTCCAGCATCGCTATGAAACTCGAACTAGAGACCTCCACAAGATCCGTCGGGAGCGGGATCGCTTAGCCGAATATAAAGCCACATCAGAGCAGAGAATTGAAAAACAAAGAGAGGATATTAGCAAGCTAAAGGATGAGCGCACCCAGCTAAGGCAAGATCTTGAGCAGGCAAGGGGGGAGGTCAAAACTGGGGGAGGTGCTGTAGCAGAACTGGAGACGGCTCGGGAAGATATTCGGCGCCTGACACAAGAGAATTCTGGCCT
Source organism: Aspergillus pseudotamarii (assembly GCF_009193445.1). Classification (NCBI taxonomy): domain Eukaryota; kingdom Fungi; phylum Ascomycota; class Eurotiomycetes; order Eurotiales; family Aspergillaceae; genus Aspergillus; species Aspergillus pseudotamarii. Next base: position 11,620 of record NW_022475056.1, on the reverse strand, counting down.
TGAACGGAAGGCAGAATACGAGGCCAAGCAAGCCGAGTATACTCGCGAGCAGTACCAAACTGCTTCTAACATTGCGGCTCAAACTGGGAACGAGATCCGCCAACTTCGAGAAGAGAACGAGTTATTAAAGCGTAAGGTTGCTGGCAATGCTAGTCGCCTACGAGAAATCAATATAGAGAACGACGGGGCACGGCATCTATCTCGTATCTCCGAATTGGAAGCTATTCTTACATCCCGCGAAGATCTGCTGCGCCGAAAAGAGGATGAGCTGCGGGAAATCCGCAAGAATCGGCCGTCCACCCGCTCGACGAGCACTCAACCTCGCAGCCCGAGACTGACCGCTGGAAGCCGTCCAACGAGCCCAGGAATCAATAATCATAATGGACGTGGCAGCGCGTTAAGGTTCAGCTCCGAGATGCCCAGTTAAGGTCTTACCTGTTTTGCATAACCCTACCAACTTAAGTGGAATTTCTATCATGTTACAGCGACTCCACCGATTTCATTCTTGCGTTCTATGACGTTTGCATGGAGAAGGGCGTGCATTTGATGCTTTTCTTTCATCACTGACTTTGCATTGTCTGGGCGTTTTGTATGCCTGCACCCTTTCTCCCTTTTTTTTTTCTTCTCATTTTGTGTGGGCCTTGCGCCCCTCCTTTAGTTGTCTACGTTGAAAATTTGAATTGGATGCATTATTTATGTAGGCCATCCTTATGACTACATTGCCTCAATTTGTTTGCAAGATTTTCCGTTGTTCTACTACCCTAGGACTTCCTTTTCCAAAGCCAACAACAGCGATTAGTCAATATGTAGGCTATTTTAGTATTGATTATGCTACGCAACAATATCTCGTTGTTCCAATTGTATAATTGATTAATTACGTACAATTATTGCAAGACATTACTTACTAAATGTTAGTGCAGTAATCCCTAGCTATCGAAAAAATGAGATCAACCACATAAACAAACCATATGAATGAGAGAGAAAATAAGTGCAATATAATTATAGAAATAATAGAAAAGAAAACAACGAGCTTCATCAATCTTTAAGCCATAGCATTAGCCATAAAAGTAGACAACTCTTTCGCTTTTTCGCCCTTCGTCATCGTGAAATGATTAGCATTTTCCATTACCGTGATTCCACCAATATTTTCAGGTCCAACCAATGTATCCCACTTGTTAGGACCCAGGTCAGTCCGGTCATTAAGAAGCCAGACCATCTCCTTGGGATCCTTCGAACCGTCTGTCGGGGGATCAGGCCGGGGATCTCCCGGCTTACCGCAAACACCGTCTTTGGCCCAGATTATATAAGTCTTAGGCAGCTTCTTGGCCCATTTCCCGTCTGTGAATGGAAGAGGCGCGGCCTTGTATGCGTCGAGGGCGTCGATAAAGGCTAGAAAGTGAGGTAGGAGCCAGGATGGTGGTGCCGTTTTACCTTCGCCGAAAAGACCGATAGAGTTGAAGAAGCCGTACAATCTCTGCGGTAGCTTCTCAAGGCCGATGGGGAATGGGGTGTCAAGAAGAAGCAAGCGGTCGACTTGTTCACCTTCCTCAAACATTAGATGACGTGCTGCATCGTATGCACAGATTCCTCCTGCTGACCAACCGCCGAAGCTGTAAGGACCCTTAGGTTGACGACGACGAATCTCTGCTACGTAAGGAGCAGTGAGTTCGTCTAGGCTACATTTGAGCTTCTCGGGTGTCTTCATGTATGGGCAATTCAATCCGTAAACACAGACGTCAGGAGAAACTCCGGGGATGGTAGCGTAAGACGTCGCTGAGCCGGAGCCGTCAGGAAACAAGAACAACGTCTTTGTTGCTGTTCTAGGGTTTCCTTGTAACAGGATGGATGTGGCCTTAGGGTGTTGAGTAAGCTTGGGCTGGAGGTCTTGAATGACTTCGGGGAATTTGACTGGCTCTGGCATAGGAATTGGCGCAGCAGTAGTCTTGGGTTTTAGGTCCAAAGCCACCTCTATATCATTGAGGGTCTGGTTTTCGATGAAGAACTCTCCCGGGAGGTCCATGTCCAGAGTCTCTCGGATTCTTCCAAGAACTGTCAGGGAGAGAAGCGAGTCCATACCCATCTCTCCCAAGTTCTCATCAGGGTCGATCTCTTCTGCAGGGACACCAATCTCCTCTGCGATGATGTTACGGATTTCCTTCATGGTGTCGTTTTGCTCGACATGAGCTACCTTCTCATTTGGCGGTGACGTGATGTCAGGAGTACTTGCGCTTGAAGATTCGGCACCGCTAAAAGAGAAGTTCGACTCTTGTTCACTTGAGGATCCATCATGGCTCTCTGAAGGACTCACTTGGGCGATGAGTCGCTTGAAGTCGTTGACGGTTGGGTGATCGGTAAACACAGAAGACTCCAGATCGAGGTTCAACTCTTCACGATACCTGCCAGTGACTGTTAGGGAGAGGAGTGAGTCTACACCGTAGTCCGCAAACACCAGGTCGTCTGAAATTTCAGACTCTGCCAGGCCAACTTCTGAGGCCAGAATGCTAAGTGCGCGTACGGCAACACTCGGTCCAGAAGATTTGGTGAACGACTTGGATGGAACGGGTGCTTTAGGACGGACCTTGGCACCTGTGCTGGCCTTCTGAGTGTGAGCTGGAGGTGGTGGTTTGGCTGTAATAGGTGCCTTTATACCTCCAACAGGAGGAAGAACAGTGTCAAGTATCTTGCGTGCCAGTGCTTGGAACTAATCATCATGTCAGCAAAACGGAAACCAAGAGCAGTAGTGAGGTACCCACCTTGACACCTCCAAAGACAGCAATGATATCGTCACCCTCAAAGATGTAGACATCTCCAGCCCAAATGCTGTTTTGCCATGGTTGCATCCTCACATAAGTGCGATAAGTGACATCAGGCGAGAACTTCTTCAGGCAGCGCATTGAATCCCATCCATGATTAACAAATACTTGATTCTTCGAGTCGGTCGCGTCGCTTGCGTTCATGATGAACCCAGACAGGTGACCGAAACTGTCAATCCAGAATGGGTTTCGATGGAAATTGCCTGGCGGTGCTTGGAATTTGACACGAGCAGTGGCCTCATTGTTATCGCTGTCCAGGATAACCTCACGAATCGACTTGAAGTTGTCATCATAATCAACCAATGCGCTGAAAAGTTTATACACCATTCCTCGCTGGATACGGTGAGCCTCCCCTGTTTCTGCATTCTGGTGGAGGCTGTCGATGCTTCTCTTGACTAGATACGAGATTCTCTTCCACTCGAGCTCGGAGGCATTGGTATTAAAGAACTTCAATGTACATTGCGCATGGTCCACGGTCTTTTTGCCCTCGGCATTGACAGCGTATACCTGAACCGAAGCCTTCTTCTCTGCCCAATTAGCAGTAGCAGAGATTCTAAAGAGCTGCTCTCCTCCCTTCGCGATGAGTGGCTTCGGCACGACCATGTCACACACATCGAGACCAAGATCTTTGAACTCAGGTTTGTATTTCTGGATAAGGTATTCTCCAAGTGTCTGGGCGATATCTGCGTAAAGTGACTATAGTATAGGTGTTAGTAGCCGAATTATGGCACATGATAGCCTGCGGATACATGTAATACTTACCGATGGACAAAGTGCGGCTCCATTGACTTTGTGACCTTGGATAACACGGTTCAACTCGGGATCAGCGATGTCATTTTGCACCACGACAGTTGCTGTTGCACCGTCGTCGCGACTTTCAACAACCTTTTGCGCAGCAGTGGTCAAGAATGTAGCTTGTGGTGCAGCTTGAATTGCACCTTGTGGAGCACCCTTCGTAAGGCAGAAGTTGTTAGTGTAGGGTATCCAGTAGTTCTTGAGATCCCACTTGTAGGATGGAAGTGCGAGCACCTGGTGGCTGGAGCTAAAGTCTTGATGATATTCTTTCCAATTAATATCAATGCCAGCCAAATGAAGGGCCGACAGACTATTGGAGAGGACCTTCCATGCATTCTCCTCTCGGCGAAGAGATGCCACGGTGGTGACCTGAGGACCGAATGTTGCTTTGATCATACCAGAGCAAATGGTATGGGCACCAACTTCAAGCCAGACAGTCTTATCATTCATCAACTTCGCATATCTAGTAGCCTCGAGAGCGCCAAGGAAGTTCACCGACCTCCGGCACTGCTTCACCATATATTGAGCTCCCAGAACATCGTAATTAGACCCGGTGATAACTTCCCCGAGGAGTGAGGAAACAAACGGCAACGACGGCTTATGGAACGTGACACCCTGGGCTTCTTCTTGAAACCGTTCAAGAATTGGAGTAACTTGGGCAGAATGGAAAGCGAACGGTACCCTCAGCTTAGTTGACTTCCAGCCTTCGGTGGAACACCTTTGAGCCAATTCATCAATATCGGCGGTGAGGCCACTGACGACTGTTTCACTGGGTGAGTTGACACAAGCAACTTCATCCACACCTTCTTTCAGCAACTGCTTGACCTGTGGGTAGGAAGCCTTGACAGCCAGCATGGCGTGTGTTCCAACCTGGCAGTGCTGTGTAAGAAGCGTAGCCCGACGACCACAAAGGTAGATAGTATCGGAAGTCGATAATACCCCTGCGGTATTCAGGGCAGCAAACTCCCCAAGACTATGCCCAAGAACAAAAGCAGGCTTTATACCTAGTGAATCCCAGTAGTTGACCAAAGCCATCTGAAGGCATGTGGTGCCGAGCTGTGTCACGACAGGGCCCAGCTCCTCCACGGGCACGCTTCCGTCAACCAAAGGAAGAATCGAAGGAAACCCTTGGCTTTGACTGATGCAATCGAAATGCTGCATTGTCGCCCTGAATTGAGAACATTTTTCGTACAGTTGCCTTCCCATTCCAGTGTGCTGAGCCCCTTGGCCAGTGAACGCGAACCCTACGCCAGGGGCCGTTGCAGGGATAGGGGTAAAGCTTTCCAGACGAGAGCTGTTGTTAAGCGAGTCACGCAGCTCCTGCAGGCTAGATCCGATGGCTGTAATACGGAATGGGTGGTGAACACGCCGTGCTGTGGTGGTGTATGCCAAGCTTGGGATAAACTCAGCCTCGTTCACATTGAATGACCTTCCTTGTTCATCAATGTATTTTACAAGGGAGTTGATATTGTGTTTGAGCGCACTCTGAGATCGTGCTGATACAGCCACAACGTGAACAGATCGAGGATCTTGTCCCTTAACTGCAGGAATCGGAGCGTCCTCCAACAAAAGAGCGGTATTTCCACCAGCCGCGGAAAAGTTGTTAATGAAGCACTGCCGCTTTCCAGAAGCTGGTCTGTTCCAAGGTGTAGGTTGGAAGGCAATGTGAACATTGCGCTGCGCGAGATCTGTGGGAAAGTTGTGGTTGATCTTGGTCTTTATACCACAATGAGGGGGTATGGTGTTCTTCTTCATCATTAGAAGCACCTTCACAAGCGCAGTTACACCAGATGCTGATTCTCCATGGCCAACATTTGCTTTGGCGGAACCAAGATGGAGGGACTGTCCTGGTCCACGGCGGTAGTCGGGAGCAAATGTATCCAAGACCGATTGCATTTCCACCGCATCCCCAGCTTGCGTACCGGTTCCATGCATTTCAACATAGCTGACGTCCTTGGGGTCGATATTGGCATCGTTCAATAGTTTATTAAAGATAAACGCTTGTGCGCCAACATGAGGGCGGGTAATTGAGACTGCTTCTGCCGAATGATTGGTATAGGCCCCATTGATCACACCGAGGATTGGATCGTTGTCTGCCTGAGCATCTTCCAGCCGCTTCAGAATGATTGTACCCACTCCATCTGCTCTACAGTAGCCATCAGCGCCATCGTCGAATGTGTTACAATTCCCGGTTCTGGACAGGAAATGGCCACGGTCAAGACCAGCATGGTTATCAGGGTTTGTCAATATATTGACACCTCCAGCAATAGCTGCATCGCAGTCATTTCTCCAGATCGAATTGCAAGCCATGTGAATAGCAGCCAGACTTGAAGAACAAGCTGTATCAACGCTGACGCTGGGCCCACTGAACTTGAAATAGTAGTTTATCCGACCAGGTGTGAAAGCGCGATTGCCACCGGGGATAAAGTATGTATCAATATCTTGACCACTATTTATCTCACGATAGTCGTCGCTAGTCATGCCATAGAAAAGACCGACCCGATCCCTCTGGGTCGACGGGGTGCTGTCCGGGATAAAGCCGGCCATTTCAAGAGCTTCATAGGCCGTGAGCAATGCAAGTCTCTGGGCGGGATCTGCCTGGAGGGCTTCGCGAGGTGACATATTGAAGAAGCGGGGGTCAAATAATCCCGGTTCGTTTATCCAGCATCCGTATGGAACCTTGCTGGTATTCCGCTTTGTTCCAGTAGGATCAACGTGTGCATCAACATCCCAACGCTCTGCAGGCACCTTCCGATGCACATCGAGGCCGTTATACAGAAGGTCCCAGAAGTTCTCTGTGCCATCAGATTCTGGAAATCGCCCAGACATGCCAATGATAGCTATCTTTGAGCAATCGGCCCTGCCGCTGATGTTAAGGTTGTCCTTCGGGGTCGTGGAAATATCTCCGAGCCCATTTTCCACTTCAATATTGGTTATCCCGGCCTTTGTAAGAGCTGTAAACAAGCTTTGTGTCGCGGTGCTCGAGATTGGGAACAACTTGCATGTTTGATGACGAGCAGTTTTTAATATGGAAGAGCAGGAATCGGTCACCTTCTCCCAGCATAGCTGACGTAATAAAATCTCTTCAAGCGCGGCTTTAAGTAGATCCTTCATTTGTTTAGCCTCTATCGGCTTTCCCGTAGTACTTGATAGTACGGGGATACGAGGTGTGTAGTTTGAGACGGCCTCATTAGGGCAGCTTTCGAGGATCCTGTCAACATCTCGGCTATCATACAGATGTGCTGCGTGGTAAGGACCATGAATTTGCGCTCTAACCGGCTTATGGCTTTTAGAAAGCCTAGTTCCAATTAAATCATCAAGGACCTTGGGCGGTGCGCTGATGGTAATACTGTTATATCCCACCGCACTGATGTACGGTTTGGATGAAGGAGGAATTGCCTTTATCCGGTCATTAGAACACTCAGCCCTGCGGAGTATCTCAGGTCAATTGACTTACCCGTTCAACAGTGAACTCTCCTATAACCTTTGAAGCATCTTTCTCGCTGATCCCTGAAACCAAGACTGACCAGCTTGTTGACGACGCTTGGTCAGAGCTCACTAGCTCTCTAACTTTCAGGACGCATAGACCAAGCCGGAGAGCTATCACCACCGCTTCAACTGCAGCCGGGAGCAGTTCTCCAACATTGGTCGCAGAGCTTACAGCTGCAGAACTAAGAAGACCCGCGCACAGGCCAATAATATGGCACTCTGAAGCAGATGGGTACACGTTCCCAAGGTCTCCGTAGTAGCTATCTCAGGTTAGTCTCAGTCAAACGGGTCAGGATCTGCAGTTACACGTACTTTATAAAGCTTCCCAACTGATAGATGCAGGTCAATGCGCTCTCCAGAGCCGGATTAGGGTCTGACTCCCTGTGACGCGCCAGTAGATCCACTATGCTTGTAAACCGGGGGAAGATCTTCCGCTCAGATGGTGGAAGCCTCGCGATCTCTTGGCGCAAAGCGTGGAAGCATCTCTGGAAGAACGATGCGACAATTGTATTATTCTTTACCTGTAGGAGGCGACGTAAGCCGGCGTCGAAATCACTTGTCTGGTCTCCGAAGAGATAGACGCCGCGTGGCCCCTCCATGTTGGGTCAAGGAAGTGCCAGTCAAGAGTTGCAGAGATGCAGATCAAATTGTTTTCCCAAAGCAATTGGCTAGATATTAAATATGATTTATACCAAGATAGAGTTACTACCACATGCGACAGTGGAGACTATGTCTCAATTACGGCATGCACAGGACTTGGACGAGCATTCCACCAAACACTCGAGGGGCGATCACAAGCTCGTTTCCAGCCAAATGAATGAGGTCACATTGTCAAAATCTTCTAGAGTCTTTTACTATTCTTGGGAAGCCAAGACCATATTATGGACGTGATAACGACCATCTCCATTGGAGCTTAGGTGGTCAATTGCCAATATGGTCTGAGAGTCGGTCTGGCGAATCCTACCGTTACGCTCTTGAGACCGCTGACATCCACCTTGAATCATATTGACACTGTATATATACAATTCTAGACTCGAGAATTTGCCTCCCTGCGAGACAATTTGTGGTACACGTCAGGTCAGCCACGTCGCTACCGTAAGGAGGTGGATGTTCCAAACCCTGTTTCCGAAGCTCAAGGCACATCCAGCCGGCAAGCAAGCTTTGCATATGCGTGCAGAACACTGATCAATGACATAGATGATTGGTCTTGATTCAATTGCATTGGGAGACACGAACTGTTGGCAAAAGTCTGTTCTCGTCGTTGTAACGTTAGCAGGAGTCTTCGCCGCATTCGGTAATAGTGAAGATGACCCTCGCGGTCACGTGTCGCTCCCATGCCCCCTTCCATGCCCCAAAGGCAAAAACAACGAGCATTCCCTGCTTTCATTTGACATACTCTGTAAATATGCTGGTGACTGGGGCTTAGCTCGGCTTTTTCATAAATGGAGACTCCCACAAAGGGGCCGGTGCATTTAATTCACTTTTTCTACGCAGTACACCTATAAATTTGCTAGCTACTACTAGGTAGGAACAGGACTGCTTAGTTATGACATAGGATGTGCTCATTCGACTTCACCACATCATATTATATCAGTGACTAAAGTATAACATAAGCTGACTAGAAATCCAGTTCTAGAAGAGTCCGTATGTATTCGACCAGAGCTAATCTGGCTGCCTCAATGAGCACCAGCATACTACCGTACTAGATACCACCATGCTATCAATAAACACATTATCTCAAATCAAATGCTATGTAACATCGGAGCGATGAGAAGAATCGAACACCAGGGAAAATGGTGCAATCATTTACCATTTAGAAAAGGAGGAAAAAAGAAAAAAAATTGGATCTTTTGTAGACACACTTTTCTAACGTTACATCTACTTCCTATCCGAACCCTAACCCATGGCTATCAATGCAGCGGTTCCGCTTAAAACTCTATCGATAATGATGATTTCTCTCTTGAAAGTAAGTCTCGAACAATCAGATATTAGATAAAATTACGTATTATATACAGAAGCAAAGCCCGAAGATGATTAGTCATACATGACAAGCCCCGATCTGGAAGGAAAAGAGATCAAAGAGCATATTCCGGTGGAACCTCCGGCCATTCGTCGACGCCATCAAGTAAAGCAACCCCCATGCCATTGGCTAGATGTGTTTCAATATGGCAATGGATGAGGAAAGGACCCGGGTTAACCACTTGGTATCGAATGACCATCCATCTGGGACCAAGAAGACCCAGTACCATATAAGTATCTCGCAACCGCGGTCGCTCAAATTCGAAGAGCTCCGGTCTCTCCGTGGCTGCCTCGGCGACACTCGTCCAGTTGAAGAACCCGTCGCCTTCCCCGACGATGAAAGCTTTGTTCGAGTGTTTGTGGATGATATGGGGCGCCTGAATCGGTGGGGTGTCCGGCATTATGCCAACCTGAAGCAAAATATCAACCCAGGTTCCATTCTGAGTTTGGACGGTAACTTTATCGCCCAAGTTCTCCTTCGCGGTTAGATTATAGAGGATCGGATCGTCGTAGTTGGCCATAACGTCATACAGCTGCTTCCCTTCAAGTGTCCACTGATATGCCGACTCTCGCCGACCAAAGGTGAGGTTGATCAGCTGGTCGGCAGCTGTCGGAAGCTGAATGCTGGGGTACGGTACCAACAGACTCTCGTTTAAGGCGATCACGTCAGCGGTTGTGTTTAGCCCGCCATAATCGACATAGGGTTCGGATTCTCCAGTTTGATTACTGCCCTTGTATCTCATAGTGGCAAAGCCCGCGATGATCTGATCAGCATTTGTGTCGGGGATCCTAATCGTATAGTCTTTCGGGGTCTTGTCTAGTTTAACCATTGCAGAGTAGCGCTCGCCATTGTACATCACCATAGTGTGTGCGAGTTGAGGCTCAATGTAATGGCCGTCAACTTCGTAGATCCACATAGGGTGCTCGTCGATAGATGCGATAAAAGCTTTAAGCCATGCGGCACTGATGAATTTCATACTGACCCATCCGTCCTCTGGATCAACTTCAATTACTTCATGAGTCCCAGCTGTGGCGACGCAGCCTGACTCTAGCCCAGGTGGAACCTTTGAATCGTTTCGGGGGAAGCTTCCTTGGGTCTTGTAGATTTTGGGATAGCATCTTTCAATTGTTCATTAGCGAGATATCGGCTCTTTTTTGGGGAAGAAAACATACCCTCTATCGGTTAGAGGCAGATTATCAATGGAGGCTTTCAAATAGTCCGTTTGGAGGCTGTTGATAAAATCGGCTCCAGGACAATGCACGCGTCCTCGCCCGTTAATCAGAATACTGTCAACACAGCTGATGGACTATTGTCAGTAAAATGACCTATTTGCTCTAGTAACGGGGGGCGTACAAAAGATCTACCCCACTCTCCTCCATGATTGTTTGGTATTCCTCTGAAGTATAATGTGACCAGTCCGATAAAATGACGAGCTTAGGGTCACTCTCTGCTTTTTGCATGGCTTCAATATCCTTTTCATCATCGGATATCAAGTGAAACGGCTGTGGGACCTCGGGGGCGGGGCTTATCATGTCAGCTTTTGCACATATTTGAGGTCACCTCAGTACACACTTGATCCAAATAGCTCCGTAGAGACCGTCCGCCATCAGGGATCTGGCGTGGGCATGGTACCAATATGTGCCATACTCTGTGGCAGTCCATCGGTAGGTAAATGACCCTCCAGGTAAAATCGGCTTCTGCGTCAATCCAGGAACGCCATCCGACCACGGGGTGTTTAGTTGCCTGTACAAAGTTAGAGTCCCGTCATTGAGCAACCACCCTTAAGGCTGAGTATTAGAAGAAGTGGTCGTAGTGCTGTACATACTCTATCCCATGAAAATGAACGGTAGCATTGAAGGGCATCTGATTATGTACCGTGAACTATGGAAGATTAGTAAATAGAAATATGTGGCGAACAATGACGAAAGGATATATATGTATATATCTATATCCAAAGACGTACCTCAACATCATCGTATTGGTTCAGTGTCAACTGAGGGGCGGGGAATTGGTCATTCACGAAGATCATATCTCGAAGGTTGCCATCTGGAGCACCTTTCGCCCAAGTCAGATCCACTTCGAATTTCACAAGCTCTGCCAATACTGAAGGAAGCACATTGGCACTGAGCAAGGCCACAAGGGATTTCAAAGGCGCCATTTTTGCAGCGCACTCTAGTGACACATGAAATATTTACTTAGTAGATCGAAAGACGTCTTGAGAAACATATTATCCCATTGGAAATACTTTTCTGAGCGTCTTATATAAACACGTCTCATATTAGCCAAGAATCAAGTATGTGCATGAAATGCTATGTCGGCCGGAAGCGTAAAAAATATTATTAACAATTTAAGAACGGGCATTCTTTAAGTTGAACTAGTTCTGGAATTGAGTTGCGGGACCCATACGATAATACGAGATTCAATATCAATAGAATGAGACAATGATAACTATGAAGATTATTTATCCTCTGTGTTTGTTTGTTTGTTTGTTTTTTTTTTTTTT